>NW_010922658.1:2629-4811 GCF_000633955.1 Camelina sativa | reverse complement strand
GATCCGGTCTTGTAAACCGTCAAGGAACTGCGCCATGAGGGATTCTTTGGTGTCTTCGACTTGAAGTCGATTGCGCATATGCTCGAACTCCTCATAATACTCCTCAACAGACCGCGAGCCTTGAGTGAGTCTCCGGAACTTCTTTTGGAGCTCCCGGTGGTAAAATGGTGGAACATATCGCCTCCTCATCTTGGCTTTCATGACTTCCCAAGTGGCGATCGGTCGGTCATGATTGTGGTGTTGCTTGGCTACTAATCGGTCCCACCACGTGAGGGCGTAGTCGGTGAATTGTGCCACGCCGTAGTTGATTTTACGCAGCTCCGGATAGTTGTGACACAAATAGAGATGGTCCATTCGGCTCTCCCAGTCGAGATAGGCCTCCGGATCAGATTTACCGGCAAATGTTGGCGCCGTCATCTTGTGGCTAGGTTCGTTAGGCTTTGGAGCATCATCGTATTGATCTTCACGTCGGTGGCATCGCCTCAGACGTGGTTCGTAGTCCTCGTCGGACTGATCGCTTTAATCCGGTTCTTGGCGTTGGCGCCGCATGGGCAAGTGATCTTCTCTTGGGGGATTTAATAGTTCAAGGCGTGTCATACGCTTAGCCAAGCGATCTATTCTGTTGCGTAAGGACGCTAGTGTGACTCCGATCTCTGGTGGAGGTAGAGGATTTGCCGGTGGTTTTTGGTCGGCCATAGTGATCGTACGGACGGTCAACGGTGACGTGGCTCGACATGATGCGCGGTTTGGCTGAATTTTAACCTCGTCAAAACAAAGAACCAATATTCGTAAGTATATTACGTTCGTTGGACCACAAAGAGATATCTTTCTTATGCCACACAATAATTGATGACAGCTAGACAAAAAGTAACCTATGACTAACAAAATTAAAAGCAAAAGCGAGTCACGATAAAAATTTCTTTGGACCACAACAAGAATGAGAAAGCAAAACACGAACTTTATCGATCTAACAATGTTAATGCAAGAACACGAATGAACAAAGCGATGAACATAATGAACACAAGACAACCTAAACAAACGACTAACAACACTACGGATACACCAAATTAAACCAAACGACTAAACGAAACAAGCAAAGCAAGATAAAGCAAACGAGACTACTAAATATTCTCAATATCCAAACTTTATTCAATAGGAGAGGAGTTTCTGGGTTAGAAAGACACAACCTTTTGGTTAGGAACGTTGAGCTCTGATACCAGCTTATGTGAGCACCGGACGTCTCGCGGTACGGACAGAAACGAGTGCTCTCGAGCCATTCGAGCTAGGAGCAACTTTTCTCGGACAAGGCGCGGTGGATCGACTCTATGGAGGAAACAAACGATGGAAACCAAGTTTCGCGGCAAACAAATGAGTGGTTCAAAAGTTCGCACTCTGGACTCGTCGTGGTCAAGCGGCTACGGTACGGTACGGATGGTAGAGTTGCGGAACGGTTAGCGAATCGATGGACGGTTTGGCTAGAGGAAATGAGAACGACGATGGATCGAATGACGACACTAGAGGAATGGATCGCCTCACGATACGGTCAGACTAACTACGGCGAACCCGGTTCGAGTCGTTAGGGTTCTCTCGGTAGAGCAATCCCGGATTGGTTCTAAGGAGAGGAGTGAGACAAGGGTCGAAGAATCTCTCTTTGGAAATGTTTTTATTTCATTCAAGTCTGAGGCTAAAAGAAAATTAGAGAGGGTTTAAATAGAGCTAGGTTTAGGAGAGACTAGGGATACGCGGACTCACAATGGTCCGCACACATTGCCCTTGACGTGTTCTCTTTAAAATAGAACACGTCCTCTCCTAAGTGATTCAACCACAACCACACACGTCACTCTACTTAACGTTACAAAAGGGAGAGTTCTAGAGTTTGTTCAAAACGCCAAGCATAAGTAAAAAGAAAGACACGTCTTCGCCCTTGGCGCGGAAAACGACTTTGGCTTTGAACGTTTGCGCTAAAGCTCTTCGCCTCGTTAAAACCTCCACCGGTAAACCTCATGGGACAAACCCGAAGTGAGGAAAAAGAGTATGATTCCTTGCTCTAACGACTTGGTTGCCTTCATCCTTGGGTAAGGATGAAGGCCGAGCGGATGGTCTCTTCTCGAACTTCTTCGGTCGGGTCGCGGCTTTGGACGAACGGTTGGACAAATAGGTTGATTCTCTACCTGGTGGACTT
>NW_010922658.1:0-660 GCF_000633955.1 Camelina sativa | reverse complement strand
TGATAGGGATATCATGTTTTTGAGTTACTTCTGGAAAACAATTTGATCTAAACTAGGGACTAAGTTGCTATTCTCCACTACTTGTCATCCGCAAACTGATGGGCAAACTGAAGTAGTTAATAGAACTTTTTCTACTCTCTTGCATGCTTTGATCAAAAAGAACATAAAAACTTGGGAAGATTGCTTACCACATGTTGAGTTTTCATACAATCAATTAGTTCATTCTTCAACTAAGTTTTCTCCGTTCCAAATCGTTTATGGCTTTAATCCTTTATCTCCATTGGATCTAACCCCTCTACCTTTGAATGAAAGAGCTAGAATGGATAGGAAAAAGAAAGCTGACCTTGACAAACAGATCCATGAGAAAGCTAAAATAAACATTGAGGAGAAGAAAAATCAATATGCAAAACAAGCTAACAAAGGAAGGCGCAAGATGGTATTCAAACCCGGAGACCAAGTGTGGGTTCTCTTGAGGAAAGAACGGTTTCCAGCTGAAAGGAAATCAAAACTCATGCCTAGAATTGATGGAAACTTTGAGATCAAAAGAAATATCAATGACAATGCCTACCAACTTTATCTTCAAGCTTACATGTTTCTGATTTAGTTCTTTTTATGGCGGATGATCCAGATTTGAGGACAAATCCTTTTCAAGAGGAGGGG
>NW_010922657.1:0-4817 GCF_000633955.1 Camelina sativa | reverse complement strand
TTTCTCCTGCTGGAACCTACTCTGCGCAGTATCGTCGTAGTAGAAGACAGTGTCAGAGGTTGAATCAGGTTGGTCTACTGTTATAATGTTGTTCTCCAGTTCCCATGTCTTCCTTGCCATCATCGTCGACGAACCCTCCATTTTTTTTTTATTCACTCTCAATTGCAGAAATCTAGGGTTTCNTGCATAAGACCCATGATTTCAATAGTGCCACCAGAGCGAGCGTGGACCACCATCTTAAGAAGAGCGAGCGCTGAGATCTTAACTCGCTTGAAGTAGTGAGGATCATTAGCCCATGGTTTCTCCTGCTGGAACCTACTCTGCGCAGTATCGTCGTAGTAGAAGACAGTGTCAGAGGTTGAATCAGGTTGGTCTACTGTTATAATGTTGTTCTCCAGTTCCCATGTCTTCCTTGCCATCATCGTCGACGAACCCTCCATTTTTTTTTTATTCACTCTCAATTGCAGAAATCTAGGGTTTCAATCGATGGAAGATTCAAGAATTTGAAGAATCAAATTGATGAAGATGGAGACTGATGAGTGTGATCGATCCAACTTGCTGTGAATTGAAAACTGTGTCCAAAGGTTGCTTTGCTCCAAGAACACGTGTTAGCCTTTATTTATACAGACACTGACACATGTTAAATTTGAATTTCGGTTAAGTTTTCTTGTTGGTTTAGGCTTGGTTCAATTCAAATCCAATTTAGGATTTTGGTACGGGTCTTCCAAGTGATTTAGTTAAAAGGTAATCTCTATGTTACAAATACAAATAGATGAGATTGATGTAAAAAACATTATACTGATATTATTCTCATTTTATCTTCTGTCTAGTTTTTGCTGAGAGATGTCGTCGTTTGTCTACGAAACTGCAACTACAAAAACTAGAAACCTTATCTAAGCAAATTCAAAATAGCCATGATTCATGGTTTTATCTTCTCCTCTTTTTCCGGAACGTGCATTTACAGTTCTGCTTTAGATTCCAAGTCTTGTTCTGAATCTTCCGAGATGTCATTTGATGGAGGAGGGTTAGGTTTGTCTGTAGCAGCGGCTACTGGCTCGTTGAGTTCCACATCTTCACCCAAGATTTTTGCTGTGAATTTCCGTGCCTCGAGATCTAGATCAGGCCATTCAGTTACGATTCTTCTTGCACCCTGCATTTAAACAAAAGATGCTTTATGAGTGTTGTAGATGTGAAAAAAAAAAATTCCTAGGGAAGCTTTGGAAAAGTCATCGTTTACCTGAAGCTTTGGTTCCTTTGTCATGGGATTGTTGCAAAGATCGATTGTTTTCGCCTTGGATTTTGTGGCGTTTCCACACCAAGATTCACACCACAACCACTCTTGGGGAAGTGAAAATATAGGAACAGTATGCTGAGCATAATTAGGAAGATCCTGAAACAAGATAAGATAATGTCATGCCATCAACAAGTTTGAACATAGAACTTGAGAAGATAAGTCAAAACCAGTAGTAGAATGTTCTAAAGATTCAGAGAATGGTGTGATGACAAGAGTGAAATGGAAAGGGTTTCAAACAAAGGAAAACGATAGTGTGACCATCAAAGAAAAGTTACAGCCCTAAGTATTGAGAACCATATTGTAAAACTTGCCTGATCTAGGTTGGACAAACTGTTTGGATCCTTGCTAAGCGTCTCATAGAATACTCTTAGATTATCTCCTGCCGCTGTCTCTCGGAACTTAACCAAGTCAACAACGTACAGAGCACTGCAGATAGATACGAGGCACATCAAGGATGGAAAAGCAACAAATTACTGAGGTTCAAGTGAAGTTAGTTTGTTTACCTGATATGGTATGGCCTACCACGTAAATGTTCTTTCCAGAAACCCTGTTCAAAGTAATCGAGAATGTAAAGGGTAAGGAAACCAAATTACTTCTACAGGCAAAAAAAAAACAGATTAATGTGTTAACCTGTCTCCAAAATCGATATCCATCCATTTCCCTGTTGTTGTCACAAAAAGGAGTATACGCAAGAGGTCTTCCTTTAATATCCATATCATACAGTTCTCCCATGTCTGTCCTTATAATTTGATCTGCGTCGACAAATATAACCTACAGAATACATGTCGAATTCCTTGTAGTGGCATCTTGCAAGCATCAAAATCGCAAGAAAGAAATGAAGATATATGATCATATGTACCTTTTCCAATGACAGTGGAAATATAACATCAAGGAAAAGAATTTTGTAGGCCCAAATAATTCGTTGCTTTTCTTTCTGTTTATGCAACCAGGTAGGCCATTTGTAAGTAATCAGCTCATACTCAAAGTTGTATTCTTGTGCCATATGTGGAATTACATCCTGCAAGAGTAGAATGTGATACACATTAAGTTAAAAGTGGTTGAAAAACTATAGATAAATTTGCATCTAGAGATAAGAAGACATAAATAGACACAGACGACAATCTTAAGCGTACCCAAAGAAAAAAGGAACCAACCTTAAACTGAGGAGAAAGATAATTCTTAATAAACCAGAATTTTACAGGACGATTGGTGTTCTTCAAAACACTGAGAATCATGATCTTAAGGAAACGCTCGTATCTGTCATAAGCAGTGCCTCGGCATCAGAAAGGAAGCGATACCAAAAAATATATATTAAACTTTTTTCTTCACATAATATACTTAAAACTCTTCTGACACGAATATCCACATACAGACATAGATATACCATACATTATTGTCTTTTCATATGCGTGAATGATGCACTTAAAAGTACTCCAGTTTATCTAAGTCAATCTATGTGGTCAAGCAGATAAAAAATGTTAGCTCTTACAAATGCCCTGAAGCGATGGAGAATATATTTATCGTTTTCCCTTGTCGTCCACCCTTCTCATGCTCCTGAAAAGATGATAGATAGATATCACAAGATTAAAATTGTTGCAAAGGTAGCCCACATGTTAGAATCAAATAGAATTGAGATGAAACAGGTTTACAACAATCATACAAGTTAGTCTAGATTACAAAAGCTACTCACTTTTTTGGAATCTCCCTTCATTGATTGTTGACGACCACCAACGAAACCAGACGCCCATTTCAAGAAATTTGAGTTCCAGCTTCGTCGCTAAAACAGGGGATAAATAACCAGGATTTTTAAGGACCCATAGTTTTTTTTGTATATCTTCTATTCTAGTAAAGAAGCACTTACTTCATTGTTTTGTTGCACACCATCATCATCGTCAGAAGGAACTAGCAACTTCTCATGCTCCTTACCCTTTCTCTTAACTACTTCTAGATGAACAACTTTACCACGCAGATCATCGATAGTAATACGTTTCAGCGAGGATTGATCTTGACTCCCGTCATTTCCTCCTTTCAAAACGTATAGTTCAGAACTTCTACCCGGAGCAAGTTGTAAATACCAAACCCCAGGGGATACTTTCATCTGCCAATAACCCAAATTGGCCATTACAAGGGTATCAACCAAATGCGGTTTATTTTTGGTTCCCAGAATCAGCTGAAGGCCACGAGGAGCCTCATGATCTTTTTCTGCGCAATGACCTGTGCAAGAGTTATGTTAATAATAATAGCATGAACAAATTCATCCAGCGTTTTATAATAAGTATAGAAAAGCTAACCTGTAAGAACAAGAGATTCAACCTCAAAAACTGCCTGCAGTGTAGTGGTATCTCCCAGGTTCTCAAGCAAAATATTATCAAGATCATGGCTGGACAAGGACAAATCCAGAAGAGAAAAAAAAAATAGCAAAACGTCAGGCATAAGCAAATATAAGTGAACTAAACAAGCAAATGCCTTAAAAATATTTCAAGCCAAAAAGACTAGCATAGTCACATTTTCTTATTTCAGGGGAAAATACCATACATGGCAATTACTGGTTCAACAAGCCATGGCTCTGGAACGTCAAGATTCATGGTAAGTGTCTTAGACAATGGCATATTTGCAAAAAATGCCTTAGGCCCATCTACGTCAAAGCCTGTACTGCTGTAATCGTCCTGAAAAAAAGATACAAAGCAGAATCAATATTTGATCAGAGAATATGGACAAAATACCAGACCGTCATATAATTTTATGAAGATCTTTTTAAATAACATACCGTATTAGGTAAGACATATCTGTAGTAATTCTTCAAAGGAATGTCCACAAGGGAACTCTGCCAATAAGAAATAAGAACTCTAGGTCAGACACATGAACAATATGTATCTTCCAAAAAGAAATAACTACTACTGAAACAGAATGCACATGAAAAATACCCATAATTAACCACATCAGTAAGGCAGCGGTTATATCATAAAGATATCGATCTCAGCAAGAGTATCAGTAACCATAATAAAGGCCAGAAGAGTAAGCCCTTAGAACATCTAGGTGCTCAGAACAATATTATGTACTCTAAACAATAATGTAAGCAGTATATGTTTTACTCACCATGGGATTCAGAACAATCCTCATGCTCGTCTGAACATGTTTCTGTAGAACTTGAAGAAGTGATGCTAGTTTTTGACCAGTGGGGCTCAAAGGATCGATAACAGCATCAATGTGTATAGTTGCATTTTCATTTCCTAGCAAAACCGCACTACACACAAATGGACATCTTAGTTGCAGAGTCTTAAACTCCTAAGAAAATGAAAAGAAAAGTAAATACTAACAAAGCCAATGTACATACCTGTATTCTGAATTCAACACCTCAAATCGTGCACTTTCAGAACTACGATCTCGTGTTGCCATTGCAGATGAGACAAACATGAAGACATCGCTAAAATATTTACTGCAAGTGCGACAAAAGGAAAACCAATATTTTATCAACCATTGTCAAAACATACATCTCTCCTTGAAGAAGAAAATATGAGAAGAA
>NW_010922656.1:0-4822 GCF_000633955.1 Camelina sativa | reverse complement strand
AAAAATGTTTCTGCGGAAGGGAAACCGTTATGAAATGTTTCACTACAGCCGACAATCTTGTAAGGATTTTCTTTGGATGCAATAACCATGAGGTTGTGAGACTGTGTGGTGGTTTATTCGGTTGGTACAATTATTATTTGAGTATAAGTAACATTCTTATGGGTATATTTATTTCTTCGTATAGGATAGAGAGGGCCATATTATGAAATGGTGGGATGAGGCTATTATACAAGAACTTCAAGCAATAAGAGGTAGACTTGATGACTAGAGGCATTCTATTATAGCCATCCAGGAAAATGAAGATATGTTATGTGTTCAGCAGGAGCTAGACAAGGTGAAAGATCAGATGAAGGAATTACGTCTGTCAGATCGTCGTGGACCATGGGTGGTCGAGAATGTGTTAATCGCCGGTATAATCCTCATTGTTGTATTAATCTCTTTGGTTTCGTAGGTCTTTCAATTAAGATCTAAAATCTGTGAACATTTCTTTATCGTGTCTGTTTGTTTGAATGGTATAATTATGTTTGTAATCTGTGAACTTGTTTCAGTTTCTGTAATATTTGGACGACTTCGTTGACTTCAGTAGTTGACTTATTTAGTAGACTTCAACCGTTTACATAAAGACTTAAAACTTAGATTATAAAGTCATTCGTACAATGTGAGTAAAGAAGTCAGGCGATGAAGTCTGCGTGTGAAGTCTACTCGTTAATGAGTAACGACGCGACGGTTCACATTATTAATTAATTATATTTATATGTAATTGTTCATTGTAACCGCTTCGTCTCGTCTATATAAAACAAGTCCTTTGCCTACTGACTATTTTTGCAAGTACAACCAAAAAAAGTAATTAGCAAATCATTTCATTCCTCTCACAAAAAATAGTATGTAGTTCATCTGGACAAAGTTGATGCACTGTCGACGCCTCATGATCTAAGTCCAGATCGCATGACGAAGAATTGGAGATTGAAAGTCTTTCAGTACTTGTATCGGTCAATCTAAATCATCACATCCACGAAGAATTGGAGACTGAAATCATTCACGGTTGGGTAATTCTTAGAAAGTTTCTATATCACTTCACTTCATACTTATAAGTGTAGAATTTTATATTCTTAGAAACTTTTGTCCCTATATCAAAGAAACTCGTTCACCGTCGTTAACGATGTATTAATTTTGTTCATTAGATTGATTTGCAGTTTAAATTATGGTTTAGTTTCCCAGGAAAAAGTCTTCCTGATAAGTCTTCAGCATAATTATTACAAATATTAAATTGATTTGATTGATTTGATTGATTTGATTGATTTACAAACGGTTCAGTTTTCCGTGCAGAATTCTGCATGAGAAATAGTCAACATAATCATTACAAGTTTTAAATTGATTTAATTGATTTGACGTTAGTTGGCGGTAATTTCTTTTTGTTTAATTAGCCGATAAGCGCAAAAATCTGTGATTAATAGGCAGGATCCGGTTTTAATCAGTTTTTTATATTTTTACGGTATTTTTTCAAATAAACCGGAATTGGTTTTCTAAAACCGGGATTATTATAATTATTATAATTTTACTCAACTTAAAAACCACGATAACAACTATAATTATCTCTAATTCCATCTTGCTCATATTGTTGTCATCAATCTCTTCCTCTTATCTCTTCCGCTTATCAATAACAGTTGATTTTCCCATTTCCTTTTGTGTTAAACTTAAATCTCCATCTTTTGGATTGTCTTTTTTGCTTACTTTGCTTAACTTTTTTGTACCAGATCTCGCCGAACTCTGCATTCTTCAACCCCGCCATGAATATCACCAAGGATTATTTAACTGTCCATGAATACCACCAAAAAACGGTTTCCATTCTTCAGCATCTACATACAGTTCATCTCCATCTCCATTGTCATCTTCATCTTTAAATTTATCGTACTCACTGTAATCGAAATCCATCTCATCAACATCTTTCGGCGTCTCATCTGCATGATGAATATCATGGAAAGCTTCTGCACATTCTTCGGCACCTCGATCTACATCATTACCAAATTCATTTGTTGGCTCCCCTTCTTCAACAGAACGAGAGTTGTTTATATCAATATCACATTCGTTAACCGGTTATCCATCTATGCATCGCGTAGAGACGCAAAGGCGAACAAACATTCCTACTACTAAACTCTATCAAGTTCTGAACTGATCTATCATTTGTGACATAGACAGGAGGAGTATCTTGGAGCAATTGCTGAAGCATCATCTTTGTTAAGGGATACGATAAGTGAACCATCTCGGTTTCTTTGTCAATCAGATAATCTTCTACAATCATTTCAACAAGCTCATCGTATGTACAACCGTTTCACAAAAAAAATATTCTCCCACCTTTGCGTCTATCCATGTCAAAATGTCAAGACTCATTTCTCGTCAGCCATTCTCCGAAAACAACGGGTATATGCGCCATTTCCCTGAAAGAGTAAGAAGCAAGTTAAATACTCATTATATGGTTGACAATCCGTAGAAGTCTTAAATCAATAACCTAATTGCCTAAGAAAACCAAAAACTTGATTTATCCAAAAGTATAATATATTATCATGAAAAAAATATACAGAGGCAAATACATAACCGATATAAAACAAACGAACAAAAAAATCAAAAAAAAATCTATATATATTTATAATTAAAGACTTTTTCAATTACATAGACTTCACACAGAACTCCAACACGTTGACTTCCAAAATAAGTCTAAGTTAATGACCTAACTGCCTAAGAAAACCAAAAACTTGATTTCTCCATATGTATAATATATAATCATGTCAAAAACATAAAGAGGCAAGTACATAACATATATCAAATAATACAACAAGAAAATCTTTAAAAAATTTCACCAATTTGCAATAAATTGGTTTTCAAATTTTTCCGTCTTCATATTGATGTCAAACGAGTAGACATCAACAAGCCTTTACGCAGAGACAATAACTCGAAGTCTACTTTGTGGTCTATTTTTGCAATTACAATTTAACAAAGCAGACTGCAAACGAAGTCTACTAGGTTAGTTGACTTATTTTGTGGTCTTCCTTTGTTAATTTTTTAGTCAGTTTTCAATTAAATTTATAAAACCGAGTTGACTTCAAAGGAAAATTCAACAAGTTAACTTCGATTTCAGTCTATTATGGCTATTTTTGCAATTGACCAAACCATTGACTTTGTTGTAGACTTCTAGTTACACAGTAGACTTCATCTATCCGTCAACTAAAAAAAGTAAACTTCATCGTGGTTAGTTTTGCAATTGACCAAGTTTGACTTTCCCCAAGTAGACTTCAAACGAAGTCTCCAGACACGTTGACTTCGTTTGGAGTCTGTCGTGGTCATTTTTGGGATTGACCAAGATTTTAATTTATTTAATTAGTAGACTTCTTTTGTAGTCAACTAATTTATTTTAAATCAATAATATTCTGGTCAATGTTTTTATATTTTCGTCAATCCCAAAAATAGCCAAAATAGAAGTCTACTCTTTTATTATGGTAAGAAGACTTCGTCTGGCAGTCGTAACTAAAAAGTCAAGAATTTGGTCAATTGCAAAAATACACCTTAGTAGACTGCAAACGAAGTATTCGACAGAAAGATTATAATGCAGTCTAAACCATATTTTTTTGTTTTCAAATGAATTGAAGGAGACTGAAATTTCAGTCTACGGGCTCGAAACTCGATAATTTTTTTATTGCAAAACTAACCACATAGTAGACTTTACATGATATTATGACGGTTGGAATAACAAATGAAGTCTTATTTCGACAAAAAATCAAAGAAAATCACGAAACCTACTGGAAAATAACCTTATCGGTGGTTGTTTCGCAATGTCAAGCACCGAGGACGTCGTCTTTAGTCACCACGGAAGAAACCCAGCACCAATTTAATCACTATCCAAGAATCACAACATATAACAAGGTGAACACACTTTCAAATTTTCTTAGATTAAAATGAAGTTCTCATAGATGGAGAGGAGATGGAAGAAAATGAAGTTCTCATAGCATTAGGTGTTATTTAAGCTCAAAAATTTGGGTTGTTGAAGCATTAAGAGCTTCAAATTTGGTTGTTCATGGTTGTTGGAAAATTGATGGCGGTGGCACAACCGTAAATAAAAGAAGAAGATGGGGATATGGATGTAATAAACATTTTTGCAAGAAATTCAAATATATCAGAAATAATGGCATTTTTGTGAATACAATGAACACATAAGAATTTAATTCAGAGAAAGTGGCAAATGTTGAAAAAAAAAAAAAAAGAGATAGTTATTTTTACAATTGACTCAAGTTAGGGGTCTAGTTTTGCAAACACCCCATGCTAATGAACCCAAGATTTTCAAAACACAAAAGTGACAAGTTCTACAAAATTAGAAAATTCAAAAGCAATTTACCACAACACAAAGAAAAGGAAAGAAAAGAAAGCTGAGAAAGGTAGACATAGTGACAAGTTCATATAAACAGATAAGTGACAAGTTCAAGGGATGTGAAATGATTAACAAGTAACCTAATAAGCAGATGGAGATGGTTGAGAGATGCTTTGTGGTTGCTGCAGCTGAATGAGTTTCCATGCAGTCCAAAAAGGCTCAATCAATTTGTCGCATATACTTTTCCACCAAGGACAAGTACTCGAGCTTGTCCTTTAACTCATCCACAGCTCGTACATTATATGCTTCACGGGCTGCAACCGCAACATCACGCCGTTCATTATCAACAACATGCTATTTGATTTTATGTTGATTCCTTCAGTTGCTCTTGCAATGCCACAAACAATGAAGAGTCTCCTGGGTGCTTGCGCTTTTCATTGACAAGAGTCGTTTTGATACTTCCAA
>NW_010922655.1:0-4825 GCF_000633955.1 Camelina sativa | reverse complement strand
TCCTCAACTTCTTCTTCATGAACGCTAAGGGAATTCTCAGCCTATCAATACTCTCCCGAAGTGAACTAACCTTGTCCTCAAGATTAATGTCTGGATACTGGTCGACTAGGGTTGACAGAGGCTCCCAAGTGGATTCTGCAGTTGGTAACCCCTTCCATTTCACCAGAACCTCAGTTCCACCCTTCGTATTGACATCCTTGCGGATATCCGTGATAGTTTCAGGCTCGGTTGCCCACTCCAACGTTGGTGTGAGTATTGGAGGAAGCTCTGAAGCCGTGTGACCATTAGGGACCGCCTTCTTCAGTTGAGAAACGTGGAAGGTTGGATGAATCTGACTCTGAGCCGGCAACTTCAATTTATAGGCGACTCTCCCAATCCTCTCAAACACTTGGTAGGGACCAAAGTAACGCTGTGCTAGTTTCTCATTCCTTCTCTGAACTAACGACTGTTGGCGATACGGCCTCAGCTTCAAATACACCCAATCACCTACCACAAAACTCACATCCCTACGGTGCTTATTCGCTCCCTTCTGCATCCTCTGTTGAGCTAACTCCAGATTCTCCCTCAGCTCCACCAGCAAACTGTCACGGTCCTTCAACAATTCTTCCACCAACGCATTGACAGTAGGTGTGTCTCCATAGCGCAACAGTTTCGGAGGCTCCCTGCCATAGACTGCAAGGAAAGGTGATGTTAGGGTTGCGGAGTGGTAAGAAGTGTTATACCAGTACTCCGCCCATGGTAGCCATTGAAACCACGAGGTTGGTCTCCTACTCGCAAAGCATCGCAGGTACGTTTCAAGGCACCGGTTCACGACCTCCGTCTGACCGTCTGTTTGAGGGTGATACGCCGTGCTTTTGTGAAGTGATGATCCTTGCAACTTGAACAACTCCGACCAAAAACTGCTTAAGAACACCCTATCCCGATCAGATACAATTGTTTCTGGAAACCCATGCAGCCTCACTACCTCTCTTATAAATGCCTCAGCCACGGTTTTAGCAGTGAACGGATGTTTCAGACCAATGAAGTGACTGTATTTAGATAGCCTATCCACCACCACCAAAATAGCATTGTATCCTTTGGACTTAGGCAACCCTTCCACAAAATCTAGACTGATATTAGACCAAATTTGAGACGGAATGGGTAAAGGAGCTAAGAGGCATGCATGAGATAAAGTGGAATACTTGTTCTCTTGACAGACTTGACACTTTGTTATATACTCCACCACATCCTTCCTCATACCCCTCCAATACACTTCCTGACTCAGCCTTTTAAACGTCTTCAACGCCCCTTCGTGTCCTCCTACAACACCAGAGTGGAACTGTTCCAAGAGCCTTGGAATGAAGGGAGATCCCGAAGGTATAACCAAGCGACCTTCTTTTAACAACACATCCTTCTCTAAACTGTAACCCTCCTTTACCTTCTCTCACCTTTCCAAACCTTTTACAATCTCACCGAACTCCTCATCCTTCCTAACGAGCGTCATGAGTTCCTTCTTGTCTACATTCAGGGGAGCCACCAGAGTAATTTGAAGCAAGGTTTCGTTGGGTGGTCTCCTGGACAAGGCATCTGCCACCCTATTCTCCACTCCAGGCTTATACTCTATGCGGTAATTCAAACCAATGAGTTTGGCAGCCCACCTCTGTTGCACCGTTGATACCGCCTTCTGGTCTAAGAGATGCCTCAGACTCCTCTGGTCAGTTTTAATGACAAACTCCCTTCCTGTCAAATAGTGATTCCACTTGGTAACTGCCTTGACAATCGCCAACAATTCCCTCTCGTAAACCGACTTGATGCAGCCTTGAGATGAAAATGCTTGGCTGATGAAAGCCACGGGTCTTCTCTCCTGAGACAGAACGGCTCCAATTCCTACTCCTGATGCATCCGTTTCAATGGTAAACTCCTTCTCAAAATTGGGTAGCACCAGTACTGGTAAGCTTGTTACGGCTTGTTTGAGAGCTTGAAACGCTTCTGTTGCTGCTAACGACCACACAAATCCATTCTTCTTGAGCAACTCCGTTAATGGTCTTGCTATTTGCCCATAGTTTCGCACAAACCGCCGATAGTAGCCTGTTAGCCCCAAAAACCCTCTTAATTCTGTGATTGTCTTAGGCTCAGGCCATTCCACCATCGCTGAGATTTTATCAGGATCAGCGGCTACTCCTTCCCGCGATATCACATGCCCGAGATAAGCAACCTTGGTCTGTCCAAACGAACACTTCTTCATATTGGCGTAGAACTTGTTTTGATGAAGTAACTTGAGGACAACTTCGAGATGTTGCAGGTGCTCCTTCATATTCGAGCTGTAAACCATAATGTCGTCAAAAAACACCAATACAAACCGATGCAGATGTGGTCGAAACAGGTCGTTCATCACACTCTGAAACGTCGATGGGGCATTGGTAAGGCCGAAAGGCATTACTAAGAACTCATAGTGCCCTTGGTGAGTCTTGAAGGCTGTTTTAGCAACATCACTGCATTTAACTCGTATCTGGTGATATCCATACTTGAGATCCAATTTAGAGAACACTCCTGCTCCGTTCAGCTCATCGAGGAGTTCTTCAATAACTGGAATGGGATATCGATCAGGTACCGTCACCGTGTTCAGTGCTCTGTAGTCTACGCAAAATCTCCATCCACCATCCTTCTTCTTGACCAACAGCACCGGACTTGAGTAAGGACTAACACTCGGCCTGATGATTTGTGCCTCTAGCATCTCC
Source organism: Camelina sativa (assembly GCF_000633955.1). NCBI lineage: Eukaryota > Viridiplantae > Streptophyta > Magnoliopsida > Brassicales > Brassicaceae > Camelina > Camelina sativa. The sequence goes on along the minus strand of NW_010922655.1, from coordinate 2,108 downwards.
TGGATCAGCTTCTCTATTTCGTTCTTCTGCACAAACGAGTACCGGTAAGGCCTCAGGTTGACAGGACCAGCTCCCTCCTTCAAGTTGATAGCATGCTCACGGTTCCGTATTGGGGGTAATTTGTGTGGCATTTGAAACACTGACTAGTATCGATCTAACAGCCTCCTCATCTCCAGCCCATAGGGTTCATCATCCTGTCTCTCCTCATTCTCAAATAGTGCAGTCAGCTCCAATAGGTACGCTACTCCCTTCCTCTTAACCATTCTCTCCATTGAGTTTAAGGAAACTTGAGCCTTGCTTAATGCTGGATCCCCTACAATAGTCACCCACATTGCTCCAATCTGCCAGCTCAGCCTTAGCATGGCCCAGTTCGTTCTAGTATCCCCCAAAGAAGCCAACCACGGAAATCCCAAGATAACATCCGAATCCTTCAGATCAAATAGCAAAAAATCTTCTACTATATCCACTCCTTGGATCTCTAACAGCAACCTCGAACATTTGCCACTACCCTTGAGGATCTGACCTCCTGCTACACGTACCCCAAACCGTCGGTGGCCTGCAACTGGTAACTCCAATTCCTGTACTAGCTTATCAGAAATAAAATTTCGAGAGACCCCTGAATCAAGCATCACAACCACAGACTTACCTTTGATCTTACCTCTCATTCGCATGGACTGCTCACCCGAAAAGCCTCCCATGGATCCCAAGTTTTCTGTCACCAGCTCCTGATCATCGTCTTGTTCCATGGCAAGTTCTTCGGGTTTCTTCTCCTCCAAACCAAATGAGTCATCTTCTTCCTCAACTTCCACGCACTTAAGTCTCGGTTGTCTGCACTTGTGCCCACTAAACCAACGATCTCCACAGTGTCGACAGGGGTTGTACCCGCTTCCCGCAGACGGTTTACTCGCCACCCTCACTGTCTCCACTGGCTTCCTGGGTGATTGCGCTTGGTGAGAGTAGGAGTGGTTCACCGCAGGACGTGAGAAAGTTCGGTTTTGAGCGCTGCTGTTCTCTCCTTCCTGAAACTCCACCAACCGAGCCATATCAACAATAGCGTTCATGTCCTTAGGTCTACTCCGAATGACTGGGTCTCGCAAGTATTTCTTAAGCCCCCTCAGAAAAGCTGCCTCAAACACGTCATCAGTCACATGTGGGAGCTCCACCGTCAGTTCGTCAAACCGATCACGGTACTCATCGACAGTTCCCTGTTGACAAATGGTGAGCAAACGATCCATAGCAGAACAACCTCTGCTGGGTTTAAACCTCTCCTTAAACCGGTCCTGGAAATCCTTCCAAGTTGTAATCCGCATCCTGTCCTCTGAGTTTCTCCACCAAGTGACTCCCGACCCAGTAAGACACGCGACTGCTTCATCCAACTTCTCATATTCAGGTGTGTTGTTCATAAAGAACCCCTTTTCCATTCGAAACAACCAATCGTCTGCGTTCTGACCTTCAAAAAGCGGCAGATCGACTCGTTTGCGAGGCCAACCTCCCCTGTTTTGTTGGTATTCCCACCTCTGAACCGCCGTCGGAGTTGGTAACAAACCCTCGGCAGGAATCTCCACCCGATGTTGTGGATTTGCCAACCGCGTCACCACTGTCGTAGCAGGAACCACCGTTGGAGCTGTTAAGACCCCTTCAGTAGATCTAGGGTTCGCTAGTGGTAAAGCCTTCTCTGGTCGACCTTGCTCTCCACTTCCCGAAGCTGTCACTGGGGTCTGAGGAAGAACCCCAGTCGCCGGAGTGCTGAACCCCGGTGGAGTGCTGCTGCGGTTGAGTGAAATCGCCTGGAGCTGAGCGTTGATGTTGTGAACCACTTCCCACAACATCGACATCTCCCTGTCGCGGCGAGCTTCGCGTTGGTCGGCTGATTCGTTCGGTTGTGGTGTCTCCGCCACCACCCTAGACTCGAGTTCCGAAGAGCCTTGTCGTGGATCTGGTGTGGAAGCCATCGTCTCTCAATGAAAGCACCAAATGTTAAGTCGGGACTTAACTTGAAGAGATAGGAAATAGAAATGATTAGAGATAAGGTAAGAGAAGAGATAGAAGGATAGAAAGAGGCAGGATTAAGAGATTAATACTTGATTCATAAGATAGGAAACCCTACT
>NW_010922654.1:0-4827 GCF_000633955.1 Camelina sativa | reverse complement strand
TTACATACTAGTTGTTTGGACCACAAACCGGTCTCAAAATAAGTAAACCAAAAGCATAAACCGGTATACATTGTAATGTATCCGTTAACATAAAGATAAGATAGAAAAAGGATATTCTAATGGATATTCTGAAGCATCCTTGTCCTCAAGGATCAAAGGTAGGATACTTGTTGATGAAGTCTTGGTAGAATTCCCAAGTAGCTGCTTCTGGTGTGGAACCCTTCCAGTGGACTAAGACCTTTGTTACTGCTTTATTGCGATACTTGACCATCTTCTTATCAAGAACAGCTTCTGGTTCCCGTGCAGTCCCGATGTCAAGTAGGTATTGAGGGAGCAGTGGGGCGTCAGATGGAGGGTTTGGGCAGAGTTTGAGTTGGCTGACGTGGAAGACGTCATGGATAGCAGCGTGGTCAGGGAGCTTTAGCTTATATGCGACTGTACCAACCTTGTCAATGACCTCGAAAGGACCGTAGAACCTTGGAGATAGCTTGTGGGGCATATTCCTCGACTTAAGTGAGTTTTGACGGTAAGGTTGGAGCTTAAGGAAGACGAAGTCACCCAGCTTGAATTCGCGATCTGAGCGATGAGAGTCAGCCGCTTGTTTCATCCTGTTCTGAGCCCTGAGTAAGTGGAACTTGAGCATGTTGATCACCTCTTCTCGTTTCTGCAAGCTGCGGTCAACCACAGTAGATGAACTCTCACCAGGGAGATAAGGTAAATGCAATGGTGGAGGTTGACCATATACTATCTCGAATGGTGTGGATCGGATCGCAGTGTGATATGTGGTGTTGTACCACCATTCCGCAAGAGGTAGCCATTTACTCCAAGTCTCTGGGGCTTCAGATATCATGCAACGCAGGTATGTTTCCAGTGTCTTGTTGGTTATCTCCGTCTGACCATCAGTTTGAGGGTGGTACGATGTTGAAAACCGGAGGTCGGTGCCATGGACGCGAAACATCTCTCGCCAGATTTCACTCAGGAAGGTAGGGTCCCGGTCACTGGTAACATCCTTAGGCATGCCGTGGAGCTTAAAAACCTGATCCATATAAAGCTGCGCAACATCCAGAGCTGTGTATGGATGAGATAGAGGGAGGAAGTGAGCGTTTTTGCTTAGCCTGTCGACAACAACCAATATGCAATGTTTTCCGCAAGATGGTGGTAGTCCTTCCACAAAGTCTAAACTGATGGACTCCCAAACTCCTTTAGGGATGGGCAAAGGATTCAGCAAACTTGGTTTAGCAGCTGGGTCGTACTTGTTCCGCTGACAGGTGTTGCAGTTGCGCACATAGTTCTGAACCTCAAGGCTCATCTTAGGCCAGTAGAACAGGGATTTGACACGTTGTAGAGTCGCATCACGACCTGAGTGACCGCCCACTGCTGAATCATGTAACCATTTGAAGATCCGAGTCTTAACATCGACATCATTACCAACCACAAGTTTACCCTTGCGCCTCAGCTCGTTATTGGTGAAGGAGTAAGAGGGATGAGACGATGGTTTGGTTTTGAGCTCAGTGATGATCTTTTGCAGGTTTGCATCAGTTTCCCACAGAAGCTTTAGCGAGTCGAAGAAACCCTCGTGAGCCTGTGACAGGGTGATATGCAACAACTGCGACCCGGTTACGCGTGACAGGGCATCAACAGCATGATTCTCCTTGCCGGCTTTATACTGAATTTCAAAAGTATAACCCATTAGTTTAGACAGCCACATATGTTGGAATGGAGTGGTTACCTTTTGATCCAAGAGAAATTTGAGGCTCTTCTGATCTGTTTTGATTATGAAAGGTCGATGAGCTAGGTAGGCGTTCCAGACTTGTACAGCATGAACCACCGCGAGAAGTTCTTTTTCATAGACTGATAACGATTGATGCCTGGGGCCTAAGGCTCGACTGATGAAACATATTGGGTGGTGATCTTGCATCAGTACGGCTCCAATTCCCACATTAGAAGCGTCAGTCTCGACCACAAACACCTTATCAAAGTTTGGCAACGCTAAGACTGGTGAAGTGGAAAGAGCTTTCTTGAGGTTGTGGAAAGCCTTGTCAGCTTCTTCGCTCCACAGGAACCCATCTTTCTTTAACAGATTGGTGAGAGCTCTAGCGATGACCCCATAACCCTGGATGAACCGTCGATAATAGTTAGCCAGACCAAGGAAACTCCGTAGTTGTTTCTGGTTTACTGGAGTAGGCCACTGTTCTATTGCCCTTATTTTATTCGGATCAGTACGTACTCCCTCAGCAGAGATGAAATGACCAAGGTATTCGATCATTGTAGCTCCAAATGTACATTTTGACGGCTTCAGGAAAAGCTGTTGACCACGCAGGATGATGAAGACCTGTTGCAGGTGATGGAGGTGCAGTTCCCAAGTGGTGCTGTACACCAAGATATCGTCAAAGAACACTAGCAGGAACTTCCGGGTGATTTCCTGAAAAGCATGATTCATCAACCCCTGGAATGTGCACGGTGCATTTGTGAGGCCGAAAGGCATCACGAGGTATTCGTAATGACCCGCGTGAGTCTTAAATGCTGTCTTGTACACATCTTCTGGCGACATTCTTATTTGGTGAAAACCAGCTCGCAAGTCTAGCTTAGAGAAGTACTTTGCTCCGCCTAACTCATCCAGTAAGTCCTCTAACAGTGGAATAGGGTACTTATCTTTGATGGTTTGTTTATTGAGGCCGCGGTAATCCACGCATAGACGCCATGTGCCATCCTTTTTCTTAACCAGCACTATGGGCGAGGCATAAGGACTGGTGCTACTCCGTATTATTCCTTGCATCACCATGTCTTTCACCATTTGATCTATGACGTCTTTCTGCAATGAGGAATAACGGTAGGGCCTGAGGTTCACCGGGTTTGCGTCTGCAGTCAGAGGTATCTTGTGATCAAACCCTTCTCGAAATGGTGGTAAGCCCGACGGTTCTTCAAAGATGTCATTGAAAGATGCGAGTAAGTACTGTAACGAGGGGTCATCAGCCATTGTGGACTGGTGCGTGGAAATATGCGAAAATAGAGCCTCGGGTTGCAATGGTGGTTGATCCGGTGAGTCGGAGACCAGTCGAACTTGTAAGAGGGCAATTTGTGAGGTTGAAGCAGGTTGTTGGATGATTTTGTCCAAATTGTTCCCTTTGACCTCTTTGCAGATTGTCTTGGTTCCCCGCAGCACATACTTAGTACCATCAACCTTGAACTCCATGCGCAGGTTCAGGAAGTCCCATAGAATTGGACCGAGAGTCACCAGCCATTGTACTCCGAGGACCAGATCATAGCAGTCCAGGGGTATTGGCCTGACCTCCGTAACAAAAGTGTAGCCCTGCATCTTCCACGAGAAGGAGGAGCATTTATGCTTGGAGATGATGGTGCCGCCGAAAGCTCCAATCACGCGGATAGGTTTGATAGGCTCCAAGAGACTTCCCACCTCGTTAGCTACTGCTAAGCTAAGGAAGCTATGTGTACTTCCTGGGTCTACCAAAACGTGAAGCTTACGCTTACCATATTGAGCAGTCATAATCTTACATGTGAAGTTGGAAGTGCCCTTCAGCGCGTTCACTGAGATGACTGGGCCTGATTCCACTATTTCTTCCGCTGCTTCATCTGAGTGATTCGTAACTAACTCCTCCCCCTCAATGCATTCATCTTCCTCGACATCTACCACAAATATCTGAGATCTCTTGTGTTTCAAGTGATAACCAGGTGAGTACGGTTCATCACAGAACATACAGAGTCCCTTGGTTCTTCGCTCTTGCATTTCCTGGTAGGAATACTTCCTTGGGAGCTTTTCCGTTGGTTTGGAGAAGTTGTTTGGTTTAGGCGAGGGTAGTAAAGGAGCTGTGTTTGGATTTTTGTAGTGGGGTGATGTGTTTGTCTTGGGAAATGGGTTGAAGGGAGCTCGAGATTGTTTCGGCTGAGAGTGGGTCAGGTAGGCTTCGTGGAGGGTTGCGAGTCGAGCAGCATCAGCTACGTCGGTCACCTCGAACTGGCGCACATGTAAAGCGAGTTGGGGGTTTAGATTGGTTAAAAAGATACTCAGGGCATGTTGGTCTGGTAAGGATAGCTTGGTTAGAGCATCTTCAAACTTTTCCAGGAAAACCTCCACTGAATAACTTGATTGCTTTAAGCTCACTAAGGCTGATAGAGGATCATTATACGCTTCCGCAAACCTCTTAGACAATGCCATAATGAACTCAGACCAGGATGGGAACACACCGAAACGGTTGTTCAGGTAGTTTTGAAACCATTGCATCGCCTTCCCTTCCATGTAAATAGAAGCTAGCTGAACTTTTCCCTCCGCAGGAGTGTGGTCAAGGTGGAAGAACTGTTCGCACCGATAGACCCAATCCTTTAACGACGTGCCGTCGAAGACCGGAAAGCCTACCTTGGTCAAGCGTGTGGATAGGCCGTGCGGAATCGTTTGTTGAGTTGTTGTACGGTCGCAACCCATGGGTCGCTTACCAGAGGATGCGAGACCTTCGTTCGACAAATCTGGAGGATCCGGAGGTCGTATCTGTTGGGACGCCGCTGTTAGCTCACCGGGCATCGTCGTCGGAGAACCCGCGGTACCGCTAGTTTGGCCAGTAGACTGCGAAAGTAACTTCTGCACCATGGACTCTATAGAGGCGTGAGATCTGACCAGATCGGTCTGAGATTTCACCAGCTCCGCTATTTGAGTTTTGATGTCATCGGTTGTTTGCCTCTGGTCCTCAATCTGCTTGCTCATGGTTTGTAGTCGCGTAGCATCGGCCATGGCTGCTTTGGTCCGAGGATTGAGAAGCTCTGATACCAATGTGACAGTAACAAATCAGTGATATAAATCTACTCTAGGATTTCACC
>NW_010922653.1:0-4833 GCF_000633955.1 Camelina sativa | reverse complement strand
ATGGTAGCGGTAGAGGACAGGAGGATGTTGGACCTCAAATGTAACATTACCCCCGCCTTTGAAATTCACCTTGTCCTCAAGGTTGAAATCTGGGAATTGCCCTTTCATGGTGCTGACCCATTCCCAAGAGCATTCAAACTCCGGTAACCCCTTCCACTTGATCAACACTTCCGCCTGACCAGACACCGGATTCTTGCGTGTATCCAATATAGCCTCCGGTTCTTCTTCTAGCACTCCTTCCTCTGTGAGCTGCTCTGGAATCGAAGCGGTCACAATGTGATCTCCTATGGCAAGTTTCAGCTGTGACACGTGAAAGTTAGGATGCACCTTAGCTTCAGCAGGGAGTTTCAGGCGGTACGCCACTTTTCCCACGCGAGCCTCAATGGTGTAAGGTCCATAGAACCTGGCTGCGAGTTTCTCATTGGTTCTTCTTGCTAAGGAACGACGACGGAAAGGACGCATTTTGAGATACACGAGATCTCCCACTTCAAACTCAACCTCCCTGCGATGGCCATCGACTCTTTTTTTCATCCGCTGTTTAGCCGTGTGGAGATGCTCCCTGATCAAGCCTATTACTGCATCACGTTCTTGAAGTTGTATCTCCAATGCAGCATTTGACGTTGATCCATTCTCATATTTCACCAAAGAGGGTGGTTCACGTCCGTAGACTGCCTTGAAGGGTGACATTCGGATAGCGGAGTGGTAAGATGAGTTATAAAATAACTCTGCCCAGGGAAGGAACCGTGACCAAGTTCGAGGTTGTTCTCCCGCAGAACAGCGGAGATAGGTCTCCATTCCCCTGTTGGTGACTTCAGTTTGTCCATCGGACTGAGGATGGTAAGCGGTACTGAAACAGAGGCTGGTTCCTGCCAAACAAAACAGCTCCTTCCAGAATTGACTGGTGAACACCTTATCTCTATCCGAGACTATGGTCCTTGGAAACCCATGCAACCTCACTATCTCTTGAATGAACAGATTAGCAACGTCTGTGGCCGTGAAAGGGTGTTTGATGAGCAAGAAGTGAACATACTTGGATAGACGATCAACCACCACCAAGATCGCATTGTTTCCTACTGACTTGGGTAATCCTTCTACAAAGTCCATAGAGATGTCTTCCCACACCTTCTCTGGTATTGGTAGCGGTTGTAACAGCCCCCCTGGTGCTAGAGTGGAGTACTTATAGCGCTGACACACTAAACAAGCTGCTACATGCCTTCGGATATATGTCATCTGCCTTCCCAATAAAACAGTTCCCCGATTCTTTTTTTGTGTTTTAAGCACTCCTCCATGGCCTCCCAGTTTGCCATCATGGAACTCTCTCATGATGAGTCCGGTTAATGTTGAGGTACTTGGTATCACCAGCTTTCCCTGTCTAAGTAGCCTCCCATTGATCAGTGAGAATTCCAGATGTGAGCTTCCATCTTTCTGCAAATCAGTAATGATGCTTTTGAGCATCGGGTCCTTGTCGACCTCTGCGCATATCTCCTCCAGTTGGATGGCCGCAGGAACTGAGATAGCGAACAATGATGGTACCACGTCCTTACGAGAGAGGGCATCTGCTGCCTTGTTCTCCATCCCCGGTTTGTACTGAATATCAAAATCAAAGCCCAGTAATTTAGTGAGCCATCTTTGATATTCCATGTTTATCTCCCGCTGCTCCAATAAAAACTTCAAGCTTTTTTGGTCTGTTCTCACCACAAACCTTCTTCCTAGCAGATAGTGGCGCCATTTTTGTATAGCTAAAACGATGGCCATGAGTTCTCTTTCATAGATGGATTTGAGCCGCTGTCCATCGGAAAGTGCCTGACTGTAGTAAGCCACGGGTCTCTCTTTTTGCATAAGAACAGCACCCAACCCGAACCGTGAGGCATCCGACTCCACGACAAACAGCTCTGAAAAATCTGGTAAAGCCAGCACAGGCACCATCGTCATCGCTGTCCTGAGCTTCACAAATGCCGCCTCACTATTCTCACTCCACTCAAACTGATCCTTTTTCAATAAATCGGTCAGTGGTCGAGCAATCTCTCCATAACCCTGCACAAATTTTCAGTAATATCCAGTTATTCGAAGGAATCCTCTCAAGGCTTTGATGTTGGACGGTGGTTCCCATTCCACCATGGCCTGTATCTTTCTCGGGTCGGCTGAGACTCCTTCCAGGGAGATGATGTGTCCCAAATATGCGATGGTGGAGGTACCAAACTGACATTTCTTTCTGTTGGCGTATAGCTGATGCTGCTGAAGGAGTTTGAGTACTTCTCTCAAATGCCCTTGGTGTTCTTCCTTCGAGCGACTGTAGACAAGGATGTCGTCGAAGAAGACCAGCACAAATTTCCGCAGGAAGGGACGGAATACATCATTCATCAGAGATTGGAAAGTAGTTGGTGCGTTCGTTAGACCAAAGGGCATCACGAGGAACTCGTAGTGTCCATCATGGGACCTAAAAGCTGTTTTTGGGACATCCTCAGCCTTGACTAAGATCTGATGGTAACCGGAACGCAAGTCGAGCTTTGAGAACACTCTTGCTCCATGGAGCTCGTCCAACAACTGGTCAATCATTGGGATGGGGAAGCTGTCCGGTACTGTGGCTTTGTTGAGGGAGCGGTAGTCGACGCAAAACCTCCAGCTACCGTCTTTCTTCTTAACTAGAAGCACCAGACTTGAGAAGGGACTACCACTCTCTCTAATGATTCCTGCGGCTAGCATCACAGAAATTTGCCTTTCGATTTCTTCCTTCTGGGCGTGAGGATACCGGAAGGGTCTCACGCCTACTGGTTCGCTGCCTGGTTTGAGAGTGATCGCATGTTCCTTGCCGCGTGAGGGAGGAAGCCCCTGCGGTTCAGAGAACACCAGAGCAAATTCCTCCAATAGCGACTGAAAAATCTCCGGTGTTGTGTCTTCATCTCCTTCGATAGGGTAAGGTTGGTTGGTATATTCCACATAGAGCCCTTCCCATCCTGCTGTAACGTTTTCCACATAGCCTTAAGAGAAATAGAAGCATTCTTTAGGCTGTGGTATCCCCTGAGAGTCACCCAATCTCTCTCGACCATGAAACTCATCCTCTGTTCGAGCCAGTTCACCCTCATGTCTCCCAATGTCTGTAACCACTGCTCCCTAAGATCACGTTAGCTTCCCCCAATTCCAGTGGCAAGAAACTGGTGATTAGTGTGTAATTCGGAAGCTGAAGCCTCATGCACTGACACACCCCGCTTCCTCTCACCATCAACCCGTTTCCCATTCTCACACCGAACCCCGCGGTTCCCCTCGGAATTATCCCCAACCGCTGAGCCATCATGCTGGATATGAAGTTGTGGGTGGCTCCGCTGTCGATCATTACCACCACTTCTTCCCCTTGTACACTTCCCCTCAACTTCATGGTGCGTGGAGAGGAGATTCTTGCGGCGGATTGGATCGATATCGCTGCAAATTCCGGTACCTCGACGTTTTCGGTCGCTGCCTCCTCTCCGCCGTCTTCTCTGTAAGTTCCTTCGTCGTCCTGGAGCCCCTTAAATCGACATTGATGTCCAGCCTAGTACTTCTCGTCACAACGGAAACACAACCCCTTGGCTCGTCGTTCGTTAGCCTCCGCGTCAGTAAGTCGCCTGAATGGAGGTCGTCGTGGTTCTGAGGGTTTCGAATTAGGGTTGGCAATTTTTTCTCCAGTTGTTCGCGACGTCATCGTTTTGCTCTCGTGAGTAGAAGAGACAAAGCTCTTGGCATTTGATGGATTTGCCCCTCCCCCTGTGTACGGTGTCCCACGTGTCACTACTTTCTCTCCGGTTCCGCTGTTCGCTGCTCTGTTTGAACTTTCCCACCCCAAAATCGGCGGCGAGTCACCATGTTTGTTCCAGTCTTCCACCATTTTGGAGAGGCTCATCATCTTCTTCAGGTTTCGCGGTTCAAACATCTTGACCCCTGCTCTAACCTTCTGTTTTAAACCAATCATAAAGGTCATCTCTAAGACTTTCTCTGAAACCTCCGGTGCATTAGATGCAAGAGCTTTGAACTCCTTGCAGTATTGCCCTGCGGTTTCGTCCTGCCGGGGCAGCAGCAGCCGCTCCCCGGCCGTCAGATCTTGTGTTTCAGCAAAGTTTTCCAAGATTCGGTCTCTCATCTGCTCCCAACTGAGAAAAGGGTGTCGATCCCTTTCCCATCGATACCAGGTGAGAGCATCGCTGGAGAAACACACTCTGACTGCACACAACTTCTCTTCCTCCGTGTATTCCTTGAGTTCGAAGTACTGCTCTACACGACCTACCCATCCTTTCGCGTCTTCTCCGTCAAACAGGGGCAACTCAATGTTTCGGTTGAGTGGCTCTCGCCTTTCAGGAGACTCACTTCTCGGCGGTGGGGGTTGGTTGGTGCGTGTCACGCTCTGGTTTCCCGGATGAGTTGGTGGTTCTTGGAGGTTTACCTCTTCTCCAGGCGCTCTAGAACATCCCGCTTAGCCATTTGTTTCTCAAGAACGTCAAGCTTACCCAACTGTTTCTTCATTTCGTTAACTTCGTTATCCAAGGCCGATACTTGTTGGATCTCCCTCTGGAGGTTCTCTACAACTTTCTCAAGCTCTTCTAACTTCTTAGCCGGTGGCATGGTGAACGTTTCCGAAGAAAAAACTCGCTCTGATACCAATTTGATACGTTTTGGATGTTATTCTCAAGAACAGGCAAAACGATAAATAAAGTGATTCTCTCTTTATTAAGAATAAGACAACGGTAACAAGATGAGAGAAATGTTGTTGGAGTCTCTCCCCTCCCCCTTACAATGTTTACCAAATACTCGACAAAGTTCCCCCTTGCCCAACCTACTACATAAGTACTACTCTGATATCCCTAC
>NW_010922652.1:0-4848 GCF_000633955.1 Camelina sativa | reverse complement strand
AGAGTTGTGTAAAGACTCACGAAACTTGATCCTAAATGAAAAGATAAAGCCAAACGAAACAGAGTTTATCCTAGAAAACAAAGAAATCAAAACAATAAAACCAAACATCGACTCTTGCTTGATGGGCACGTAAACACCGGATAAGGCCCATCAAGAACGAAATCCTCGCTACATCAGGTCTCTCCGGGTGGGAGAGGATTCGCCCTCGAATCCAAGGCATCATTGTCACCCTGAAATGGAGACAAATGTTTGACGTTAAACACGTCCGATGTACGCATATGAGGAGGAAGCTTGATCCGATATGCATTAGCGTTGATGCGCTCAAGAACCTCAAGGGGACCAATCTTGCTCGACTTGAGTTTATTATATTCACGGGCAGGAAAACGCTCCTTTGTTAAAACGACCCAGACCAAATCACCAGGTTTAAATTCCAACGCCCTGCGCTTGACATTCGCAGCCTCTTGATACTTCAACTGGGCAGCTTTCAAATTCTCCCGAGCTTGCTGATGGAGGACCTGTAATTCCTCCACAAAATCCACGGCATGGCCATGAAAACGATCACGGTCCGGAAGAGTAGTAAGATCCATCGGACACCGGGGCATGAAACCATAAACAACGCGGAACGGAGCAAATTCGAGGCTCCGATTCAAAGCATGATTATGGGCAAACTCAGCTTGGCATAGCTTCGTATCCCAACTCTTAATGTTGTCCCCCACAAGACAACGTAGCAAATCGCCCAAAGAGCGATTAACAACCTCCGTTTGTCCGTCAGTTTGAGGGTGATAGGCCGAACTCATGTTGAGGCTAGTGCGAAGCAGTTTCCACAAAGATCTCCAGAAATGGCTCAAGAAACGAGTATCGCGATCCGAGACAATAGATAGAGGCAGACCATGAAGGCGATAAATCTCGCAGAAGAACAAAGTAGCCACCGCCAAAGCATCTGTCGTTTTCTTACAAGGAATAAAATGGACCATTTTCGAAAAACGATCAACGACGACGAAAATAGAATCATTACCCCTCTGAGTACGCGGCAACCCCAGAACAAAGTCCATGCTTAGATCAGTCCACGGTTGAGAAGGTACCGGTAATGGCATATCAAAACCCAGCATTAGAGGCTTTACCCTTGGACGTTTGAAAAATGCGACAACGCTCAACGAACGTGGCAACATCACGCCGCAATGAGGGCCAAAAATAAGACGACGAGACAAGGTGTAGAGAACGATCTCGCCCAACATGGCCTTCATTGTGAAGCTCCTGGATTATCTGCAAACGTAAGCTACACTCTGGTACACACAACCGCAACCCCATGAAGAGATAACCCTCATGCAGCACAAACTCAGCCGACGTACCATTTTCATCTTCGAGAAAATGACGACCAAAGAACCGGTCAGACCGGTACATATCAGCAAATGCCGCGAAACCCGGAGCCAAAGTGTGCATGGTACCAAGCAGAACATGACGGTGACTCAAGGCATCGGCCACCCGATTTGTTGCTCCTGATTGATGACGGATCGAGAACGTAAATTGTTGTAAAAAAGCAATCCAAGTGGCATGACACGCAGAGACCTTTGCTTGGCTGTCTAAATGACGGAAAACATCATGATCGGTGAAGAGTATAAAGTCGCGATGTACCAAGTAATGACGCAAATGTTTGACAGCCTGCACAATAGCGTAAAACTCCATATCGTAAGTGATGTACCGTGAACGAGCTCCAACAAGCTTTTCACTAAAGAACGCCACCGGACGTCCTTGCTGACTGAGAACAGCACCGATCCCGACTTTGGATGCGTCGCAATGCAACTCGAAGGATTGTGCAAAATCCGGCAAAATGAGAATAGGAGCAGACGTGAGCTTTTCTTTAATAACTAGAAACGCATGAGCAGCGGCTGGAGTCCATTCAAACTTTACATTCTTCAGAAGGCTAGTGATTGGTGCCATCAACGTACTAAAGTGGGGAACAAATCGCCGATAAAAAAGACGCGAGACCGTGAAAACTACGACGTCCGATATCGTACGAGGAGTAGGCCAAGAACGCACAACTTCGATCTTGGTTTCATCCACAGACAAGCCTTGGCCCGAGATAACATAACCGAGGAACAACACTTCCGGCACTCCAAATTCACATTTGTGCTTAGCACCAAAAAGCTTCTCGCGGCGTAAAACAAGGAGCACGTCACGGAGATGCTGTGCATGTTCTTGCATGGAGGTACTGAAGATTAGAATGTCGTCGAAATAGACAACCACAAACCAACCAATGAATGGCCGAAGGGCCTGGTTCATCATCCGCATGAACGTACTCGGAGCATTGGACAGCCCAAACGGCATAACAAGCCACTCATAAAGACCCTCCAGCGTCTTAAACGCAGTTTTCCATTCATCACCGGGTTGTATGCGGATCTGATGGTAACCGCTTTTAAGATCAATCTTTGTGAAGATGGAAGCTTTCCCGATTTGATCCAAGAGATCATCCAAGCGAGGAATCAGAAAACGGTACCGTACCGTGATTTTGTTAATCGCACGGTTGTCGACACACATACGCCATGTACCGTCTTTCTTAGGAATCAACAAAGCTGGCACCGCACACGAGCTTAAACTCTCCCGAATGTGTCCCTTCCGTAACAAGTCTTCGGCCTGACGACGAAGTTCTTCATGCTCTGTGGGACTCATGCGGTAATGAGGCTTGTTTGGTAGTGTGGCACCGGGAACCAGATCAATGCGATGTTGTATTTCACGAAGTGGAGGCAAACTGATGGGGAGGTCGGAAGGGAAAACATCCTCAAAAGCGTCAAGAACCGGGGCCAAAGCAGCTGGAACCCCAATAGGGGGAGAAGAACCGGTACTAGGCAAAAGGAGAAGTGCAAATGCAAAACCCTCATGGCGAAGTTCAGTCTCAAACACAGGTAGAGAACAGAGAACAAAGTCAACATGAGTGAGAGGAGTGGAAGTAGACGCAGCAGGAGGAGCACCGGACGGAGTGGAAGTCGCAGGAATCAATGCATGTTCGCGAGAGGGGAGTAAAACAATCTTGTGAGTTTCCCAGATGAACTCATAAGTGTTCTTGACCTCATCGTGAGTAATCTTACGATCATACTCCCAAGGCCGACCAAGAATCAAGTGACTCACATCCATCTTGGCGATATCAAAATAGCAATGATCCTTGTAAAAAGGACCAATAGAGAATGAAACAAAGGAGCGGTGGCTAACACGAGCGGCGTGACCGTCCTGCATCCAAGATAAAGTGTAGGAAGTTGGGTGAACTTCGATCGGCAAGCCCAACTTACGAACCGCGGATTCAGCAATAAGATTCTGACAACAACCGGAGTCGATAAGGAAAGTACAAATCCAGCCTTGAATGGTGCAAGTCGAACGGAAAATATTGGTACGCAGCCAATGAGATTCGCGTTGTTGTGGTGTGAGGCAGACATGATGAGCGACGAGCATCTTCCCTTGGTCGCCAGATGTGGGTTTGATAGCCGAGAACTGAACGGAATCATCGTCGTCGGGGATGGGATCAACGTCTTCCTCATCGATGATTTCAGTGTCCGCAAGGAGACCACGCTTAGGCTGGTTAGGACATGCCGTTTGGCGATGCCCGGGTTCCCCACAAGTATAGCAGCAAAGTGCTTTACGGCTAGAACGACGAAGTGCCAGTTCATCAGAGGGTTTTCCGACACGCTCAGTAGAGTGATCCGTGGCCTATTGTTGTGAAGAACCGCCGGACATGGAGTTTTGTTCTGCAGACCGTGACCGATATGATGAGTTCCATGTTGTGGATTTCAATTGTTGTTCAAAGGAGGCGGCTCGCCGATGTGCTTCAGAGATGGTGGTCGGATCAAATTGAGACAATGCATTTTGCAGTTGCGGACGAAGCCCACCAATGAAACGAGAGACTCGTTGAATGTCACTGTCATGAATCTCCGTACGTGTCAAGAGTAGGTAAAACTCCTCCGCATAATTATCAACTGTGCGTGAACCTTGCTTCAGGTTTTGGAGACGAGTAAAAACCGTACGGTCATAGTTGTGTGGAAGGAAGGTGGCTTTTAACTTGTGCTTCAGATGTTCCCAAGAGGTGATTGGGTGCTTACCATTACGAGCCCTTGTAGTCTTCAGTTGCTGCCACCAAGAAGCGGCATGGCTACGAAAACGTGTAGCGATGAGGGGAACACGTCGATCATCAGGGACACCTTTGAACTCCAGGATTTCTTCGATAGTGACTATCCAATCCAAGAGGGAATCACCACGTATGCCACCATGAAATTCTGGTAGTTCGATCTTGAATCCGGTTTCCCAACGGTTGTCGTTGTGGCGCTGTCGGGGCTGGTCCGGATCAATAACACGGGCATCACGGACGACTTGAATCTGTTGGTTTGGATTCTCGGCACCGTGAACTGGTTGAGGTTGCTGTCTGTTGTCAATGGTAGGGTTGGTGCCATGAATAGCTTGGACTATTACTGCTCCTAATTCTTGAAGCGAGGCCTGTAGTGCAACTTGGAGGTTTAAGTGCATGGTGGCCAAGTTTCTTTGCAGTGACGCAAGATCTGGCGGATCCGAAAGTGTGGGTGGAGGTTTGACATCGTCGCTGGTAGGTTTCTCCTGGGCCGGAGGAGCCATGGAGCAGCACACAGGATCGATATGAATATGATACCAAATGATGCGGAGCGTAAGACGTGGAGCGGAGAAGATGTCATGACGGTGAGAGTGAAGGAGCGGTGCTCTGTTTTGGGGGTGAGAAAACAGAGTAAGGTGGAGAATGAACAATGGAGATGGAGATGATGGGTAGAGTTGAGAGTCCTCCACTCAAGTCTCACACAAGGCAAGATCTTTATGGGCAATTTAAATTGCCTTTTT
>NW_010922651.1:0-4853 GCF_000633955.1 Camelina sativa | reverse complement strand
GTTGTCACATTAATCCCCTTTATCGATGTTTTTTGTGTGGAATATAAGAGCTCTGAATAGTACCAGGCGTCAGGACTTTACAAAAGAATGGATCTCCATCCATAGGCCACTTTTTGGAGCGTTCCTTGAAACGCATATTCAGTCGAATAATGCAAGCAGAGTTGCAAGAGCTATTCCAGTTGGTTGGAACTTTTTTGGCAATTTTGACCATCACAACACCGCAAGGATTGTTGTGTGTTGGGACCTCTCAGTCTCTGTATTAGTGTACCAGTCCTCTGCTCAACTGGTTACATGCGGTATATATATCTCAACTTTGAGTTTAAATATTACTGTATCTTTTGTCTATGGTCACAATCTTCCGGAAGACCGTCTGCCACTGTGGGAGGACCTGATCCGGCTTCATGATACCACTCCAGTAAGCCGCTGCCCATGGGCGGTGGTGGGTGATTTTAACCAAATCCTCCGTCTTTCAAATCACTCTGATCATCTCTCTCAGGATGTGGATACCACTGGTGTTGATGACTTCATGATCGCATTGCAAGAAGCGGAGTTGTTCGAAGCTCAAGCTCAGGGTCTTCCTTTCTCTTGGTGGAATAATCAAGATCACAACCCCATCTCCAAGAAAATAGACCATGCACTCATCAATCAGGCATGGGCCTCTCAACACCCTGAGTCTTTTGCTGATTATATGGAGCCTCAGCAATCAGATCACGCGCCTTGTTTTTTTCAAGTTCCAGCGATGAGGCGGCAGATCCGCAAGCCTTTCAAGTTCTTCCAACATGTGATTGACCATCCTGATTATCACCAGTCTATTTCGCAGGCTTGGTCCCCTTCATCTATTCAAGGAACATCCCAATTCAAGTTGGTCCGGGCCCTAAGAAAACTGAAACCTGTTTTGAGGAAACTTAACAAACGACATTTCAGCGGTATCAGTGTTCGAGTCAAGTCACAGGCAGCTAAGATTGCTACACTGCAGCGACTCCTTCTCTCCTCGCCAGACGTGCAGACTGCTACTGAAGAACATCAAGCAAGGACTCTCTGGCAGGTCCTGATTAAGGCAGAGGAGAAATTCTACAGACAGAAGTCGAGGGTTCTTTGGCTACACCTGGGGGACAAGAACACTTCTTTTTTTCATAAATCTGTGATGGAAAGGGCAGCCAGGAATCATATTCACCTGATGTGCGATCATAATGATAGACGGATAATGAATGCTAATGAGATTAAGTCTTACGCAGCATCCTACTTTGAAGGTATCTTGGGTCAAACTGACATGCCTACCTCTCCCGCCATAGTTGACACGTTGCGAGAGCTACTACCTTTCCGCTGCACTGATGAACAAAGTCAGCTGCTTTTAAGTCCTATCACTCCTGAGGAAATAAAAGCGGTTCTCCTAGCAATGCTGCTGAACAAAAGTCCAGGTCCAGATGGGTTCTCTGTGGAATTCTTCAGAGCTTCCTGGGATGTCGTTGGTAATGAGGTAGTGGAAGCAGTTCAGGAATTTTTCAGAAATGGGCGTCTTCTAAAGGATTTTAACACTACCATCTTAGCCCTCATACCCAAGGTGCCTCTATCAAGCAAGCTAGGGGACTTTCGGCCGATAAGTTGCTGCAATCTGATTTATAAACTCATTTCTAAGATTATTGCCAACAGATTAAAGCCGATTCTGCTCGAGTGTATCAGTCCAAACCAGGCTGCTTTCTTGAAAGGAAGAAGCCTCGGAGACAATGTGCTGCTAGCCTCGGATCTGATAAGGGACTATCAAAAAGCCTCGTGCCCAAGGAGCTGTATGATCAAAGTAGACATTCGCAAGGCATTTGATACGGTTTGTTGGGAGTTTGTACTGAAAGTGTTGGAAGCACTGGGGTTTCCCCCCCTTTTCTGTACGTGGATCAAGGAATGTATCTCCTCTCCTCGTTTCTCTGTCTCGATCAATGGAGAACTGGCCGGTTTCTTTCCTGGGAAGAAAGGTATCAGACAAGGAGACCCAATCTCTCCCTACCTCTTCATAATGGTGATGGAGGTCCTCTCCAAGCTTCTAGAATCGGCTGTTGCAACTGAGAAAATACAACTGCACCCTCTGTGCTCTTCTCCGCAGGTAACCCATCTTTTATTTGCAGATGATCTCCTTGTTTTCACAAATCGATCAAGCTGCTCTCTCACGGGAGTTGCAGAGGTTATGAGCCAGTTCAAATTGTTCAGTAGTTTGGACATGAATCCAGCTAAGTCTGAAATTTTCTTTGGGGGATACTCGGATGCTGAAGTGGGTGACCTCAATGCTCTCTCAGGAATCAAAGTAGGCTCTTTTCCAACGAGATATCTAGGCTTGCCGCTTAACCCTGCTCGGATTTCGCTTGCTACGCTTCAGCCTTTTCTAGAGAGAATCAAATTGAAGCTTCACTCTTGGACAGTTAAGTTATTATCCTTTGCAGGAAAAATCAGGCTCATCTCCTCCGTCATATATGGCATGGTTAATTTCTGGATTTCTGTCTTCAATCTCCCGAAGGGTTTCTATGAAAAGGTGGACTCTCTCTGCGCGCTTTTCTATGGAAAAACAAAGTGGGAACAGCAGTTGGGGCGAGAGTGGCTTGGAAAGATGTGTGTAGGCCTAAGGAAGAAGGTGGCCTCGGCATTAGGAGATTGGAGGACTTCCAGATTGTTTTTCAGCTGAAGTTAATTTGGAACTTGTTTGTCAACGCAGACTCCCTGTGGGTTGCTTGGTTACGAGGGAATGTTTTCCATCGAAAGAGTTACTGGGCTATAGAAGACTCTCAACGACTCTCCAGATCAGTTCGTGGTCTGATAAAGCTGAAACCCCTCCTCAAGGATTTTCTATACTGTGAAATTGGTAATGGTAGAACAATCTCCTTTTGGTATGACAACTGGTGTGCACTATCTCCTTTGATCGATTTTCTTGGAGCTAATGGACCAAGACAACTGAGAATCAGGAAACATGCTCATATCTCTGACGCGGTAAGGGAAGGGGAATGGCGGATGCCTGCAGCACGATCTGAACAGCAACAATCTTTTATGGAGCTGCTCACTACCATCTCCCCACCTGCGGATTCAAATGGAGAGGATATTTTTCTCTGGCGTCGGTCTTCGGGAGTTTACGCAGGTTTATTCTCTTCAAAGGAAACTTGGGAGCAGCTTCGCCCTCACTCTCCCACGGTGCCTTGGTACAAAATTGTCTGGTTTAAGGAAGCAGTGCCACGCTATTCTTTCATAACTTGGCTTGCTATGCTTGGGAGACTGCCTACAAAGGACAGAATGCGAAGCTGGGGCCTCACGGTACCTGCAGGCTGCATCCTCTGTTCTTCTGGTATTGAATCTCACTCTCATCTCTTCTTCGAGTGCACCTTCTCTACCTCTGTCTGGGACGCTTTCGCTTCTAGAGTCTGGCCATCTCCTCCGCAGGATCTCTCGTCTATTTCTCCCTGGATCCTCCAGGCACGATCTAATTCTCAATCCCAGGAAGCAACTCTCGTCAAACTGATCTTGCAGGCAGCTTGTTACTTCATTTGGCGGGAGCGGAATGCAAGGATCTTCACCAACACATCAACACCAGCAGCTTCAGTTCAAGCCACCCTGGATCGGTCCTTAAGGGATCGGCTTCTATCTCTCCCTAGCTCGTTTCTTGGCTCTTATTTCAGTTGTATTAATTTCCCTTTCTAGTTTATTTCCCTTAAATAAGTTGTATCAACATGTACAGAGAAAATCAGAAAATTTGGTATAAATTTAACCTTTTACCAAAAAAAAAATTCAAACACTTAGATACTAATAAAATTGATGTTATTAGAAAAGAACTATCCTTCGCGGTTCAGAAAACCATCTAAGGTTTATTCCGTCTCAAAACTGTCCATGCCGGATGTCGAAATACAAAACCAAGAACAAAAATCCTTCTCGAACAATTTGTAGTATATGGAGTCCGGACAACGATGGTCACACTTATAACAAATCGGTCGAGTATGACTATTGTTGCCAAGAATTTTCATCGATTCAGAGCCAAAATAGAACGTGTCACCTGACTTGACGTAAATGGAAGATCCAAATATACACTCGAGGTGGACAGTGATGCAACATTTGTTGCATGAGTAGAACCATTCTCTTGGAATTACTTCTTTCTCGCATACTTCACACCAATATGGTTTCTCTGCATCTTCTCCGTAGCATAGTGAGAGAGGATGTGCATCATATTTGTAATATAACTCATACGGAATTGTAGCGCATCGATAACACATAGCAAATGAACATGTAGTGCATTGTAGATAATACTCACTACGAACACTATCTTTGCAGCCAGGGCAATAAATGATACCTTTTCTTGAATATGATGTTGAGATGAATAGAGGATGCTCATGATTTTTGTGGGTGAATAACTCAGGAACTAAAATGCATCTAACATCTAACTGAAAGTCATCGTCGCAATCAGTTTTTGATGAGCATTTGTACCTAAAACCAGTGGACTCACGAGCACAAGTCGAACAACTTGTGGAATTGTAATCGAATATGGGAGAAGGGTCTAGAACCAAAGGATGCTTATGCAATGCATGAGCCAATTTTTGAGGAAGACCAGCACATACTTCATGAAGAAAGAACTCACATTGTATACAATTGTAAAAATCATTAGAGTCGATACGAAGGATGCACGATTGAGATTGTTTCTTTGCGTCTCGAACACTGTCATACTTCTCTAGCTTTAGATGATGTTCATGACAAAAGTACTTTATCAAATTATCACCCACTTTCTTGAATGGTGCAATATCTTCACTTTCTTCGGGTTCTTCTAGTTCCCATTCGAGTTCTCTGCCGTCCCAAACGTTCCTATGTGTTGCACATTTGGAATGGGCAACATA
>NW_010922650.1:0-4856 GCF_000633955.1 Camelina sativa | reverse complement strand
TTTTCCTTATGAAATAACAATCAACATCTTAATATCATTTCTCTTCTTACCTTATATTCTCCGCCGACAGGCGCATTATTACCTTATTCTCTTCTCATCTATTCTAGTTAGGCTCCAAACCTAACAAGTGGTGCTTTCGTTGAGAGTGATAATGGCTCCTCAACAAGTGGACACGGGAAAAGCCATTCAAACTGAAACAAGCGAACTCGAGTTATCCTCCCAGACGTCACCGCCGTCTCCCTCGTTGGAACAGCGTGTGAACCGTCACGATGCTGACATCACGTTCATCAAGGATATGCTCCACAAGATCCTGCGCAACCAAACTCTTGGGGTCATCACCGAGTCTTCGGTCCCTCCAGGGTTTAACAGCCCAGCTCCGGTGGCTCACTATCAGCCAACGACGACGACGCCGATGAATGGGTCGAGCAGTCAGCCTACCGTGGGGATCTTACCAAACCCAGAACCGGAATCTCACCTCAGACCCGCGACCTTGCGATTCTCAGCTCCTCCGCCAGAGCAGCAAGCGTTTCCTCAGGGTTATGCTCAGGAATACCCAAACCGCCCTATGGAGTTACCCATTTTCGAAGGTAAGAGCCCTGAAGATTGGCTTTTTCGATTAGAGAAATGTTTTGCGAGTAGGGGAACACCGGAGTATGCTAAGATAGACCTGGCGATTTCTTGTCTTACCGGCTCTGCCGTTACCTGGTGGAGGATGACGTATGGTAGACAACGAATTGGTAGCTGGAAGGATTTTATGGAAAAGTTCAAGGTAAGATTCAAGCCGAGTAGAGGGTTGTTGGCGTTGGACCAACTTATGAGTATTCACCAGAGGGGTAGTGTGGAGGAATACCGTGAGCAGTTTGAGGAGATAGCAGTGGAACTGCCTCACGTCTCTGATGACGTACTCGAGTCAGCCTTCCTCCGAGGGTTACACAAGAGTATAAGGGATCAGGTGGTACGTTGTAGACCGTTTGATTTGGCAGAGATAGTAGACACCGCTAAGATGATAGAGCATCAAGAGAGTGAGAATACCAGCCTGCAACCAAGGACATCGGTTAGGTCTTTTTACTCATCTTCTCACGGTCAAGGAACAAGCTCTGTGAGACATGTTGATCAATCTCAAGGTAAACGGCCTCAGGAACCTAACAGAGATTTCAATAAACCTACAGGGGGCACTGAACCTCGCAACAACAACCCGTGTAAAAACTATGGAGATAAATGGTTCCCAGGTCACCGCTGCAGAACTCAACAAAAGTTGAAGAGTCTTGAGGTAGCAGAAGAAGAAGAGCAGTACTGGGATGCCGTGGATGAAGTGCAGCCTCAAGAAAATCAGGAAGCTGAGACAGAGGAGATACAAGAATATGAAGTCTTATCTCTTAGCTCTATTTCTGGGTTGACTGATGAGAAGTCTATGCGAATGATGGGGCAGTTGGGAAATAGAGATGTTGTGGTGTTGATTGACTCAGGAGCTACTAGAAGTTTTGTTGATTTTGGGCTGATAACTGAGTTAGGATTGACCATATCTACTACCCGTCCGTTTGGAGTTCGTGTAGGTGGAGGAAGGATCCTAAAGGGAAAAGGCAGAGTATCAGGAACACTACTCGGGATACAAGGGGTGGAAATAATGGAGGAGTTGTTAGTGATTGAGTTAAATAGCACTGATGTGGTTCTGGGATACTCATGGTTAGCTACTCTGGGTGACACCAGAATTAATTGGCTAAACAGGACACTAAGCTGGAAAATTGGTAACAAGTGGGTTACAATAGTGGGAGATCCCTCACTAAGTAAAGGACCAGTTTCGCTCCATTCTATGGAAAGGGTCATTCATTATAAAGGGGAAGCATACCTTTTGGAGCTGACTACGCTGTTTGAAGGGAAGCAACAACCTGATAAGAAAATTCCAGAAGTCGCGAAGATTCAGAAGTTGGTCAACTCTTTCAGGTCTGTGTTCGAGATGCCTCAATGCCTACCGCCAACAAGGAACCGTGAGCATGCAATTAACTTGCAAGATGGAACTACGCCAATCAATCTCAGGCCATATCGTTACTCGTTCACTCAGAAGAATGAGATTGAGAAGCTGGTACAAGAGATGTTGGATGCTCAGATAATAAGACCCAGTGTTAGCCCTTACTCCAGTCCAGTGCTACTAGTTAAGAAGAAGGATGGAGGGTGGCGGTTCTGTGTGGATTATCGTGCACTGAACAAGGCGACAGTCCCCGATAGGTACCCAATTCCAGTAATAGAGGAGTTATTGGATGAACTTAAAGGAGCTACCGTATTCTCGAAGCTGGATTTAAAGTCAGGCTACCACCAAATACGAATGAAGAGCACTGATATTGAGAAGACAGCCTTCAAAACACATCAAGGTCATTACGAATTCCTCGTAATGCCTTTTGGATTGACAAATGCACCCTCCACATTCCAGAGTATCATGAACGATCTATTCAGGCCAATTCTCAGACGGTTCGTCCTTGTTTTCTTTGACGATATCTTAATCTACAGTGCTAATTTGGAAGACCACTTGCAACACTTGAGAACAATACTCAGTTTGATGCAACAATACAAATTCTATGCCAATGCAAAGAAGTGCACGTTTGGGAACGCTGAGGTGTCGTATCTAGGTCACAAGATATCTGCAGAAGGAGTCGCAGCAGATCCCGAGAAGGTAGAAGCTATGCTCCAATGACCTATTCCTAAGAACATAACGGAGTTGAGGGGATTCTTGGGATTAACAGGCTACTACCGTCGCTTTGTCAGGAATTATGGTCAGATAGCTAGGCCACTAACGGAGCTTCTCAAGAAAAATGGGTTTGTGTGGTCCGCTGAAGCTACTACCGCTTTTCACCATCTCAAGCGAGCTGTTACCAGTTTACCAGTGCTGGCACTGCCTGACTTTAATCAGGAGTTCACCATAGAGACAGACGCCTCAGGAACGGGCATTGGAGCGGTTCTGTCACAGAATAAGAGACCTATATCCTTCCTTAGCCAAGCTTTCTCTTCAAAAGGGAGAGTCAAGTCAGTTTATGAGAGGGAATTACTTGCAATTGTAATGGCGGTGGTTAAATGGAAACACTATTTGACAGGTCCGGAGTTTGTGATTAAGACAGACCAAAGGAGCCTCAGGCATTTACTGGAACAGAAGGCTATCTCAAGTAGCAACGATGGGCAGCCAAGTTGATTGGTCTGAACTACCGTATTGAATATAAGCCTGGGGTTGAAAATAGAGTGGCGGATGCTTTATCCAGGAAACCAGGAGGAGAAGAACTGTGCCAACTCACCTTTACTGCACCTTTGAACTTGGATAAGGATCAGTTGTTGGAAGAAGTGAAGAAGGATGAAGGGTTGGGTGCGATCTTGAATGCTCTGGAGAACAAATCTCCTACTCAACCTGGGTACAGTTTGGAGAAAGGCATGCTGTATAAGAATGGTTGCTTGGTTATCCCGAGGCGATCTCCCTTCATTCCAAAGCTTTTGGAGCAATTCCACTCCACTGTCGTGGGAGGTCATGAAGGGGCTTTGAAAACTTACAAACGTTTATCATCAGAGGTGAACTGGCGTGGTATGCGCAAAGATGTGGTCAACTTTATCATGTAGTGCCAGATTTGTCAAGAGAACAAGTACTCAACACTGTCACCAGCAGGACTTTTGTCTCCACTACCCATTCCAACACAGATATGGACAGACATTAGCATGGACTTTGTGGAGGGATTGCCCAAATCTAAAGGGTTTAACTCGATCTTGGTGGTAGTGGACCGACTGAGTAAATACGGGCATTTCATTGCTTTAAAACACCCGTACACGGCGAAGGTTGTGGCTGAAGCGTTCATCAGAGAAGTGGTTAAGCTTCATGGGTTTCCAGAGAGTGTGGTGTCTGATCGAGACAGGATCATTCTCAGTAATTTCTGGTCGGAGCTGTTCACACTTCAGGGTACATCCTTGAACCGAAGCACTGCTTATCACCCTCAATCAGATGGTCAAACTGAAGTGGTAAACAGGTGTTTGGAGACCTACTTGCGATGTTTCACCAGTCGACGTCCGGCGGGTTGGGTGCAGTGGCTACCATGGGCAGAATACTGGTATAACACCTCATTTCACTCCTCTATCCAGAACACTCCGTTTTTTGCTGTGTATGGGCGAACACCACCCAAGTTGGTTCGTTATGGAGATACACCAACTCCAAATGCGAAGGTGGAGGAGCTCTTACAGGACAGAGATAGTCTCCTGGTTGAGTTGCGAGAAAACATGGAGTTGGCACAAAACAGAATGCAGAAAGAGGCAAATAAACACGGGCGTCAAGTTGACATGGAGGTGGGAGAATGGGTTTATCTGAAGCTGCGTCCCTATAGACAGAGTTCATTGGTGCAGAGGAGGAATGAGAAACTGTCGCAGAGGTTCTTTGGTCCTTACAAAATATTGCAGAAGATTGGTCGTGTTGCCTACAAGCTTGACTTACCATCACATAGCAACATTCACCCGGTTTTTCATGTCTCCCAACTGAAGAGGGCTGTTCCTGCACCATACCAGCCGCAAGAGCTCCCTCCAATTCTCACACCTAGTTTGGAATGGGCAACGGAGCCAGAAACCTTGACAGATATCCGCAGGTCGGTTAAAGGAACTGAAACAGAGGTATTGGTGCAGTGGAAAGGGCTCCCGTCCACCGAGTCTACTTGGGAACCACTTACAGTTCTGATGGAACAGTTTCCGGATTTTGATCTTGAGGACAAGATCAGTCTTCTGCGGAGGAGTATTGATAGATTAAGAGTACCGGTTGCCTTTATGAAGAAGAAGACTAGAACCAAGGGAAGAAATGCAAGGAAATGGATCAAGCAGAATCAAGTTAAAAGTGGCTAAGGAGA
>NW_010922649.1:0-4866 GCF_000633955.1 Camelina sativa | reverse complement strand
GGGTTGTAACGGCTATTAGAGCAAATAAGACAAGAGTAGTATAAAGTTTGAAGGGAGAGAGATGAGAGAGGGCATCTAGATTCTGGATCTTGTGAAAGGGGGAGGGAGAAAATCCGTAAGTTCTCTCAAATCTTGTATCCGATATCTCAATAATAAAAGAAATATTTCTATTACAATCTTGGGACGACAAGCGAGATATGACGAAGAAAATGGAGGAGCTAGAGAAAGCAGTTGAGCTCCTTCAACACGACGTTAAGAAAATATCTGACCTGGAAACCGAAGTAAAAGAAATGAGGAAACAAATCGAGAAGCTTGACGTCATGGAGAAGCAGTTGGGAAAGCTGGACGCGTTGGAAATGATTCAGAAACGCTTGTTTGGAGAAGGACAGCAAACATGGGTAGCGGGAGACAACCACTCTACCGACGTTAACCCCATCATAACAGACGTGGTTCAACGCCTCTTCACGCCCACCCCAACCCCAACCCCTATTCTACAAGAAACAAAGAATGACATTCAGGAAAAGGGGGAACCTTTGACAAGAAAGATCGAGATTCCACTGTTTGACGGTGAGAACGCGGAAGTGTGGGTTCAACGCGTGGAACAATACTTCGAAATGGAGGAATACTCAGAAGGCGAGAAGCTCAGAGCGGTTCGTATGTGTTTCGACGGTGAAGCTCTGACATGGTATCGTTGGGAACGCGACCGGAACCCCTTCACGAGTTGGGGACATATGAAGGAAAGGGTACTGGATAATTTCTCTGTGTCGTACGATTTGACGGCGGGGGAACGATTACTGCTGCTACGTCAGGAGGAGACCACTTGGCAGTACTGCAAGGACTTCATTGGCCTCGCAACCAATGCGCCAGAGGTATTAGAAAAGGTGTTAGAGTTGGCGTTTATGATTGGGCTCAAACCGAAAATTTGAGCTGGAGTGAAGATGCTGGACCCTCGAAACTTAAAGAGAATGATGAGCCTGTCGAGAAAGGTTGAAGGTTGGTCCGACGAGTCCTCACCGGAAATATTGAGGGAGAATGGAAGGGGAACGATGACAAGATCTGGAGGAGAGAAGATGTCACCACGAGGCGGTCAACACTCGGTTGCTAGTCAACAGTACCAAGAAGGGGTAATTTCGTCTGTTCACAAGACAAATAATCTTCCCAACAAGCAAACGTCGTCGTTTCGACAAGGGGAGAACACTAAACCTAGTCAACCTAAGTCAAACGAGAGTAAAAGATTTCCTTACCGGCGATTGACTGACGCGGAGGCGAACAAGAGAAGAGCAAAAGGGTTATGCTTCCGGTGCGATGAACGTTTCCACGCGGGTCACCGGTGTAGGATGAAGGAGCTGCAGGTGATGGTCGTAAGTGAGGAGGTGGGAGACGTGGAATGTTTCTACGATGTGGAAGAGGACACGTTTGACACTTTCACAGGGGAGGTGGCGGAATGCGCGGTTCTATCCTTGGGCTCGACGGCGAGGATATTATTGCCACGTACCATGAAGTTACGTGCAATCATTCAGACAGAAGAGGTGACCATACTGATAGACAGTGGAGCTTCCCACAACTTCATCTCGTCTCGCATGGTTCATCGATTGGGAATCGTGTTGCGAGGAACCCAGGAATACGGAATTTGAATGGGAACCGGTATAATGGTTCACGGAACAGGGGTTTGTCAGGCCGTAAGGTTGGTACTTCCTGGCTACAACCTGATTACGAGTTTCTTGCCCATAGATCTAGGTGGTGTGGATGTGATCCTCGGAATGCAGTGGTTAGAGACCTTGGGGGAAACGCGGATTAACTGGAAGGAGCCGGTGATGTCGTTTTGGGCTCACGGGAGACCAGTCATCCTGAAGGGAGACCACAGCCTTTCAAACGCCGCCATATCTCTCAAGGCACTATGGAGAATACTCAAACAAGAGGGAGAGGGATTGATGGTTGAATACAATGAACTACTCAAGGAAGATAAGGAGGGGGCTTGCTCAAGCGAGTTCAGTCCGCTCCTGAAGGAGTACCAAGCTGTGTTCGAAGAACCAAAGGGGTTACATCCCTCAAGAGGCAAGGAGCACTCCATCAAGCTAAAAATGGACACAGAACCAGTGAGTGTACGACCCTTTAGATATCCGCATGCTCAGAAGGAAGAGATCGAGAAGCAAATCTCTGTCATGCTCACAGCAGGGATCATCAGAGAAAGTAGGAGTCCCTTCTCTAGTCCGGTGCTATTGGTTAAAAAGAAAGATGGGAGCTGGAGATTCTGCGTAGACTATAGGGCTCTCAACAAGGCAACCATCCCTGATAGCTACCCTATCCCGATGATTGATCAACTGTTGGACGAGTTGCAGGGTGCACTCATATTCTCTAAGTTGGACCTGAGGTCAGGATACCACCAAATCCTGGTCAAGAAGGAAGACGTGCACAAAACGGCATTCCATTCACACGATGGGCACTACGAGTTCCTCGTAATGCCGTTTGGGCTTACAAACGCCTCAGCCACATTCCAGTCCCTTATAAACGATGTCTTCAGACCCTTCCTGCGGAAGTTTGTGTTAATGTTCTTCGACGACATACTAATCTACAGCAAATCCATTCTAGAGCACCAGAAACACCTCAAAAATGTGTTGCAGATTTTACAACAGCACCAGTTGTTCGCCAACAGGAAGAAATGTCAATTTGGAAGCCAACAAGTCGAGTATTTGGGGCATGTTATATCAGCGAACGGAGTGGCTGCGGATCCAAACAAGATCAGAGCAATGACAGAGTGGGAGGTACCCAGCAACATCAAGGCTCTGAGAGGGTTCTTGGGGTTAACGGGCTACTACCGCAAGTTTGTACTGGGGTATGGAGACATTGCACGACCACTAACTGAGATGTTGCGGAAAGATAAATTCATATGGAGTGAGGGAGCAGGAGAGGCTTTTAACAAGTTCAAGCAAGCCATGACATCGGTCCCAGTCTTGGCACTCCCTGACTTTAAGGAGATGTTTGTGGTGGAGTCCGATGCAACTGGTGTAGGCTTGGGAGCAGTACTAATGCAGAAGGAGAAACCACTGGCCTATTACAGTCATTCTCTAACAGATCGACAGCGCCTTAAGTCAGTGTATGAGAGGGAGTTAATGGCCATCGTTTTTGCCATTCAAAAATGGAGGCATTACCTATTAGGAAGGAAGTTCCTGGTGAGAACGGATCAGAAGAGTCTTAAGTTCCTGTTGGAGCAGAGGGAGATCAACATGGACTACCAACGTTGACTCTCCAAATTACTGGGGTTTGATTTCGATATTCAGTACAAACCTGGGCTAGAGAATAAGGCGGCAGACGCTCTATCCCGCAAGGAAGTGGTACCAACTCTGTTTGCGATGACAGTCCCAGCAGCAATCCAGTTAGAAGAGATTTGCTCGGAGGTTGAAAGGGACGAGGAACTGCAGAGACTTATACGGGAAATCTCCACCAATGCTGAATCACACCCGGATTTTTCACTAGTAAAGGGACGTTTGCTTAGGAATGGTAGACTGGTTATTCCCAAGTCCTCTGCAGTCATCGGATTGATCTTGAAGGAGTTCCATGATGGTAAGATGGGTGGACATGGAAGAGTACTCAAGACGCAGAAAAGGATTAGTGACATGTTCTACTGGTCAGGGATGATGCAAGACATCAGACAATACGTTGCTGCGTGTCAGGTTTGCCAGAGGTACAAGTACTCGACGTTAGTCCCGGGAGGACTACTACAGCCATTACCTATCCCAGAAAAAATATGGGAAGACATGTCCATGGATTTTGTCGAGGGACTTCCTAAGTCAGGAGGCAATAACGCGATCTTGGTGGTGGTGGACAGGTTGTCCAAATACGCACATTTCGTACGGTTGAAGCACCCATTCACCGCAGCAGACGTAGCAAATCTGTTTGTGCAAGAGATTATCAAGCTACATGGGTTTCCCCGGTCCATTGTCTCGGATAGGGACAAGGTGTTTACCAGTCAATTTTGGAAGGAGCTGTTCAAACTGGCAGGGACCAAGTTGTGTTTCAGCACAGCGTACCACCCTCAGTCCGACGGACAAACAGAGGTAACGAATCGCAGCTTAGAAACCTACCTTTGGTGTCTTGCGGGAGATCAACCTCGCACATGGACTCAATATTTGGCATGGGCTGAATACTGTTACAACTCCTCATTCCATTCTTCCATTAGTATGACTCCCTTTCAAGCAATGTACGGCCGTGAACCCCCTCCGGTAATCAAATATGAGAATGGATCGACTGTCAATGCGGATTTGGAAAAACAAATGCTGGAAAGAGATGCAGTATTATCAATGATCAAGGCTCAATTTCACAAAGCTCAACAACAGATGAAGAAGCGAGCTGATAAACACAGAAAAGAGGTTGAGTTTGAGATTGGGGAGCAGGTCTACTTGAAAATGAGACCTTACAGGCGTCGTTCCCTGGCCAGGAGAGTAAATGAGAAACTTTCTGCTCGTTACTATGGACCATACCCCGTGGAAGCAAAGGTTGGTAGGGTCGCATATAGGTTGAAGTTACCAGCAGAGGCTAAGATACACCCCACATTCCATGTGTCCCAGCTAAAACGAGCCATAGGAGAACTACCCGCAACTACATCAATCCCCACTCAGCTAACCGAAGATGGGTACCTCCACGCAGAGCCAGAAGCAGTAGCAGGCACCCGTACAAACCCCACGTCTGGGCAAGCGGAAGTTCTTATCAAGTGGAAAGGGATGCCCGAGTATGAAAGTTCTTGGGAATGGGTCTCCACTATCAAGGGACAGTTTCCAAAGTTCAACCTTGAGGACAAGGCTGTAGTTGAAGGGGCGGGTAATGATACGTATGAGGCAAGGCACCCACCAGTTCTGTTCCAGTATCGAA
>NW_010922648.1:0-4871 GCF_000633955.1 Camelina sativa | reverse complement strand
TGTATTCTCTTCTTCATTCTAATAGCAAAGTATTATTCAGATATCTTAAATCTATCATTGGTGCGTGAAACTGCGATCGAAAAAACTTATCGCGATGGCAGAATTCAAATATTCAGAGGATTTTGACGCGGTGAGCTATCAAGAGGATCCGATGGAGACGAAATTGAAGTTTCTGTGTGGCGGTTACAAGCGTTTGGTTCAATCGAAGGTGGAACACGACGATAAGCTGACTTCGCTCGATTCGACGATGAAAGCGGGGTTGAAGACGCTGTCGCAACTCGAGGTTCACCTGGGGAAACGACCGGAACAGCCGGAGACTTCTCACCAATCGCCTCAGGTATCGTATTCGTCAGATCCACGCTCGCGTGTTGGTGAATTTGGGAATCTGCCTTTGGAAAATCGTTCTGGTTTACTACGGAAGATAGAGATGCCTATTATTGATGGATCTCATGCGTATTATTGGTTTTCGAAAGTCGGAACGGTTTTTTCGCATAGGTCGATTCTCAGATGCTGATAAATTGGGTTTGGTGGCTCTTAGTTTGGAAGGTGATGTGTTGAAATGACTCGCCGTGAGTTTCGTTCTTGGGAGGAGTTTCGTCAGAGGTTGTTCTTGCGATTTGGTGAAGCTATTGAGCAGGATCCGGGTAATCGACTCTTTGCTATCAAACAAACAGGAACTGTGGCTGCTTATGTGAGTGAGTTTGAGGATTTGTCTGCACAGGTGCTTGGTTTGACTGATTCTCATCTTGAGAAGATTTTTTACAATGGTTTAAAGCAAGAAATGAAGGAAGTTATTAAGATGAAGGAACCTCTTGGTTTGGATTTTCAAAAGGCTGCAGTTTTGAGGATGAATTCTAGTTCATTTTGTCAGCTATTGAGTGAGAAGAGCAACAAAATGGTGGTGGGATCCAAATCTTTTTCTTCACATCCAGTGAACACTTATGTTCCTCCCCGTTCTGTGTTGTTACCTGCTGATACTGGTACCATGGTGGCAGCGCCAGTACAACCAAAACCGGTGTTGCAACCTCGTCAATCCCTTACAGCAGAGGAGCTTGATGCGATGCGTAGTAAAGGGATTTGTTTTAACTGTAAAGGGAAATATTCACGAGGACATGTTTGTCCATTGAAGGAATTGGAGATTTTAACGGTTGTGGATGGATTGGAGTTGGAAGTTTTAGATGCGGAGGTTAAGGAGATCGTTGAGTGTGTGGAAATACAAGAACCGACGTTGTGCTGTCTCTCCTTTAATTCGTTTGTTGGTCGTCATTCTCCTCGTACGACTAAACTGGTGGGCATTATTGGTAAGTCGAGAGTGGTGATATTGATTGACTCCAGAGCCTCACATAACTTTGTTACACCCTTGGTAGCTGCTAAGTTGAAGTTGAAAATGTCTTCTGACCCGAATCTGGAGGTTGTTTTGGGCAATGGAGCTTCGGTTCATGGCCATGGCTCTTGTACGGCGGTGTCTTTCCAGGTTGCTGGTGTGGAGTTTAAGACTGATTTCATTGCGTTGGATTTGAGTGGTGTTGATGTTATATTGGGGATGCAGTGGTTGGAGACTCTTGGTCCGTGTGTTGTGGATTGGCTTAAGCAGGAATGGAGTTTTACTTATAAAGCTAGAACTGCCACTCTCTTGGGAGATACCTCTCTCCATGTTCCTCCATTATATTTGAAGTCCTCTGTTCGTTCTCCTACTGTTGATAAGCAAGAGACTCGATGGTTGTTGTCTTTACAACAATCGGTGACTGGTTCGGATCACGGCATTCCGGCGCCTGTTCTGGCTGTTTTGGAGCGGTTTGCTGTAGTATTCGAGGTGCCTTCGGGATTGCCACCAGTTAGAGGTCAGGAACATGCGATTGTTCTGCAACAGGGGATACACTCTATTACTGTTCGCCCTTATCGTTATCCTCACGCTACTAAGGAGCTTATGGAAAAGATGGTGGATGATATGCTAGGTGCGGGCATTATCCGTCCGAGTACGAGCCCCTTTTCAAGTCCTGTCTTGTTGGTAAAGAAGAAGGATTCTTCTTGGAGGTTCTATGTGGATTACAGAGCTTTGAACAGGGCCACTGTACCGGATAAATTTCCTATTCCGGTTATTGATCAGTTATTGGATGAATTACATGGTGCAGTTATCTTCTCTAAGATTGATTTGCGTTCTGGATACCATCAAATTCACATGAAGGATGAAGACATTGCGAAAACTGCTTTTCGAACCTTAGAAGGACACTATGAGTTTCTAGTTATGCCCTTTGGGCTAACTAATGCACCAGCTACTTTTCAGGCGTTGATGAACAAGATTTTTAAGCAGTATCTAAGGAAGTTTGTCTTGGTGTTTTTTGACGATATCTTGGTGTATAGTGCCTCGGAAGAAGAACACGTTCAGCATCTTTGTGTGGTTTTGCAGGCATTGGTTTCGCATCAGTTGTTTGCTAATAGCAAGAAATGTATGTTAGGCGTTACGCATGTTGAGTATCTAGGACATATTATATCAGCTGCAGGAGTTGCCACTGATATAGTTAAAACGGAGGCAATGACTACTTGGCCTACCCCTGTGAATGTTAAGCAGCTTCGGGGATTTCTCGGGTTAACTGGCTATTATCGCAAGTTTGTGCGTGGCTATGGCACCATGGCGAGACCACTTACCGAGTTATTGAAGAAAGATCAGTTTCATTGGTCTCCTGAAGCACAAAAAGCTTTCGATATGTTGAAGGACACTATGGTTAAGGCCCCTGTTTTGGGATTACATGATTTTTCTAAACCCTTCATCATTGAATCAGATGCGTCTGGAACAGGTGTGGGAGCTGTGTTGCTACAAGATAAGCGTCCTATAGCTTACTTTAGTCATGGTTTGACTAGCCGTGAACAGTTAAAGCCTGCTTATGAACGGGAGCTTATGGCGATTGTCTTAGCTGTGTTAAAGTGGAAACATTATCAATTGGGAAGGAAGTTTATCGTGCATACTGATCAACGTAGTTTGAAGTTTCTTTTGGAACAGAGGGTTGGTTAATTTGGAGTATCAGAGATGGTTAACGAAGCTATTGGGATATGATATGAGATTGTGTATAAACCTGGGATTGATAATAAAGACGCTGATGGTCTGTCTAGAATTCCTCACTCGGTTTCCCATACTTTACTTGCTTTGACTGTTCCATCGGTGCTGCAACTACAGGATTTATATAAGGAGATTGACCAGGATGAGGGGATTAAGGCGATCATTACTCAGTTGGGGGATGCTGATTCTACAAAGGGCCATTACTCTATGTTGAATGGTCGCCTATGGTATAAGAAACGTTTGGTTATTCCTCGTTCTTCTTCCTTTATCCCTCTAGTTTTACATGAATATCATGACAGTGTAGTTGGTGGACATGCAGGTATCTTAAAGACCTTGAAGCGCATTCAAACTTGTTTTCATTGGGAGGGTATGCAACAAGATGTTCAGTGTTACGTACAGGCGTGTCGGGTGTGCCAGACTCATAAGTACTCAACGTTGGCACTTGCTGGTTTGTTGCAACCTCTTCCTGTGCCCACTGCTATTTGGGAGGATGTGTCCTTGGACTTCATTGAGGGCTTGCCAATGTCAGGTGGAGTGAATGTGATCTTGGTGGTGGTTGATCGCTTGAGTAAAGCTGCTCATTTCCTAGGACTCAAACATCCTTTTTCTGCTTTGGATGTGGCTAATAAATTTGTTGAGGGAGTGGTACGCTTACACAGTTTTCCAAAGTCCATTGTTTCAGATAGAGATCGCATATTCTTGGGAGAGGTGTGGACTTCTTTGTTCCGGGCGGTGGGAACTAAGCTTAAGTACAGTACCGCATATCATCCTCAGTCTGATGGGCAAACGGAAGTGTTGAATCGATGTTTGGAGACATATCTCTGATGCTTTGCGTCTGGACACCCTCGTACGTGGCAGAAATATTTGGCTTGGGCAGAGTATTCTTATAATACCGCTTTTCATTCTGCTATCAAGACTTCACCATTCAAGATGGTTTACGGAAGGGATCCACCGCGTGTGTTGGCTTTTGAAGATGGTTCTACTGAAGACTGGGAGTTAGAGGTCCAGCTTCGTGAACGTGATATGATGTTGCAACGTATTCGTGATAACTTGTTGCGGGCTCAAGAGATAATGAAGAAGCAAGTTGATAAGAAGCGTCGTGATGTGGTGTTTGCAGTGGGTGATTGGGTTTATTTGAAGCTTCAGCCCTATCGCCAGATGTCTGTTGTGCACCGGAATTGTCAGAAGTTGGCGGCCAAGTTCTTTGGTCCGTTTGAAGTATTGGAGCGTATTGGAGCAGTTGCCTACCGTATTAAGCTACCTGATGGTTGTAAGATTCACAATGTTTTTCATGTCTCTCAGCTTAAAGCGGTAGTGGGAGAAAACCAGGTGATTCAAGGGGATAATCCACCGGAGCACATCGTTGAGGAGATTGTTTTTCCGGATAGACAATTGTGGAGGTTCGTTTTGGTGAAACAGGGGAAAGGCATTTCTTGGTTAAGTGGCAGGGTAAGCCGGTTGCGGAGAACTCCTGGATGGCCTCGAAGACTTTTGTACGGTTGTTTCCATCTTTCAAGCTTGAGGACAAGCTTGTTCTCCGGGAAGGGAGTATTGATAGGATACATCAGACTTACTATCGTAAGGGAAGGAAGCCACGTCAGCAGCCTGAGGATTTAGCCGTTGGAGAAGAAAGAATCGTTGACCAAGAGAAGTGAAGGAAGTCTCGGGTTGACTCAGAGGGTTTGCAGTTAAAGAATTGTGTTTGAATAAATGAACGTTGTATCTCGTTTAGATTCATTATGTTGATTTTAGTGAGAGAAACTTGTGAAGAGTGTTTCTAGCGATGTGCTAGTGAGAGAGTGTGAGATCTATGTTG
>NW_010922647.1:0-4891 GCF_000633955.1 Camelina sativa | reverse complement strand
TTGATAATTTGTCTTTAATAGGGGATTAGTTGACTAATTTTTTATAGTTATGATTTGATTATTAAAGAACATCTAATTTTTCATTGTACTAATTAGGCCGTAATCTCTAAGAGTATCTGGATCTTATTATTTTATGGTAAGAAATTATTTATC
Source organism: Camelina sativa (assembly GCF_000633955.1). Taxonomy (NCBI): domain Eukaryota; kingdom Viridiplantae; phylum Streptophyta; class Magnoliopsida; order Brassicales; family Brassicaceae; genus Camelina; species Camelina sativa. The sequence continues at coordinate 4,738 of NW_010922647.1, read as the reverse complement.
CATAACAAAAATGTTGTGGTTGAAGACAACTCCCAGAGTTACAAATTATTTCAACATATGAACTGGCCTTCACGACTATTAAAAATATAATCAATATTATCTTTTTAGACTTCAGTTGTGAGAATGCCATAAAAATTGGAGAATTTTTGAGTAATACATCTTTTTGGCGCACTTATAAAAGTAATTTGTGTATAAGATTACAAACATAATTCGATAAATATTATATTTTTACTGGCATTTTTTATAAATTTTTTTGAGAGAAGACATTTTTAAAAAGTGACACTGGAAAAGATATATTTTCAAAATTTCCCTCATGTATTACATATCACGTACCCTTGTAATTATTCTGAAGCGTAATATCTATCATCTTGTTTGAAGTACCTTTTTTTTTTTAATTCGGTCAGGCTATTTTTCAATGAGTTGCTTGTTTAGACAGATAGACTCTTGGAGAGATCGAGAATATCTTCGACAGGCTAGTATAAGGTGTAGTAAATATTATGTATTTCTTTCAAAAGGAATAAAAGAATATATTTCTGTAAACAGATAGTAATGGCACAAAATCAATTATCAAAAATAATAATCAAGTGAAAACGAAGTTGAACTGGCTGTATAGTTTTCTTTTTATAAGTTGACCCGATATATATGGGATGTATGTAAAGATTTGATTCACATATGACATAACCAAATAGTATATCAAATAAATTCTGATGCTTAGTGTTTTCCTTCTTTTTTTTTTTGGACAAACATGCTTAGTGTTTTCCATGTTACCAAAAAAACAATAGAGTATTGGTGTTATTGAATTCCATTGGGTCAGAAATTAGAGAAGAAATAAAATTAGTCTTTAGTTCTCATCGGGTCTGAATATAAAAACGAAAGAAAAAATCGTATACCAAAATCAAAAAAAATAAAATGATTAAATATGCTGATACAAAAATTCAAAGTTCTTATATAAATCAGATTACGTAATTTTTTAATTAAGAGAAAGTAATTATTCTTTTTGAATCCTTAACAAGTTAATCGAGTCAGATAGTTTGAAAATAAACGAAAGAAATTTCAAAAAAAAAAAAAAAGTTCATATGAAACTTAATAATATATGTAAAAATAACAATCGTAATCCAAACTCACGATCGACAGCTATATATATTTACATATAAAACATTTATATTTTAAAATTACTTTACTTTTATTAATTTACTCTTGTTCGTTTTAACTGGCTCATGGGTTTATAGTTCGCCGATATTAATCAAAGAACGGAAATTGGTTGCATATTTGTAAAAGAAGCTATATTAAGCAAGTTTCAGAGTTCATAGTACGTTGCCCATTCTAAATGAGGATTATAACTTTTTTTCACTATGATGCAGAATTAACAATCCTGCTTCGTGTGCATGTAGAAATCCAATACTCACGGACCAGATTAAGAAGTTATTTTCATCTACATCATTTTGATCAAAACGAACCAAACATACAAATATAGTTAGTGATACTGAAACAAAAGCATTACTTTATTATCATGACCAATTAAATAGATTACACGAGTCCATTAGTGTATTAGACATTTTTTAAAAAATAAATAGAAAAATAAGCAGGTTTTGTTAAAAATTTAAAAAATATTCATTTTTAGCTTTTATGAGATAGAGAATTTGTGAGAGAAAGTATAAGATAAAAACAAATAGAAAGACCAATATACTCATGACCATGTGTCATAACAAGAAAGTTTTATTTGTGGTCCAAGTTTTAGAAGAAATGAGATATTGAATAGGGAGATTTGCACTCAAACACACTTTCTATAAAAGTATGTTCATTTAACACACTTTCTGTCCATGGAGCACTTTTTTGCCAAATTTTCTACTGTTCACATAATTTATAGACTATTTTAACCTTCATCATGTAAGTTAAGGTATAACTAGAGAGAGAAACGCAGTTTGTATTACAAATAATAAGAACCATTTGATTGAAACTATTAGTTAAAATTCAATGGACAAGATTTTCTATCATATTTTTTTTTTCTATACTTTACTTTTTTTTTTCCTACTCTCTTTGTAACCACTTTATTTAATTATTATGACATATATTTTTGATTTTGTTTTTATGATTGATCATAATTTTATTTTTTCTATATTTTAAGATCCATTTTACTATATTTAAAATGAATAATTATAATATACATTATCCAATTATAATGGAATATTTGTTGATTGTTATATGTGGATGATAAAAATATTTTATTATGTGGATACTTTTTTGTGGATACTATATTTATTCTAAAATCAAGTCCACATGGACGATGAGTTATACACGTCCACTAAAAACTACTTAAGTTTTGGTGAAGTAGTCATTGTTAACTATCAAACAATGTTACCCTCATCATATCCCCAAAAAACCTAAGCATGAAACCGTTCATCATATCATATCCTAAACTCTAAATCAGAAACCTCTAAGCCCTAAGCCCTAAACCCTAAACCTCTAAGCCCTAAACCCCAAACCCTAAATCCTAAACTATAAACCTTAACCTTAGATCATAATAATAATCATAAATTTAATTTCATAGCAATTTTAACAAATGTAGCCAGATATGAAGATCTTCTACTACAAAACATGAAATTGACCCAGCCCAACCTGTAAACCCTGAACCTTAAATTAGGCCAAAATTTTGACTACTTGCATTACATTCTTTATAAATTTCCAAATTTATTTATATTGTTCGCGATTATGTGGATGGTTAATATGCATAGATGGATACTTATTTTGGATGACCAATTAATCAAACAACTTGTGGTTTTGTAAAGTAGTCATGGTTAACTATCAATCGATTTTAATCTTTCATGTCCATAAAATCAAGTCCACATGGATTAGTTATACACATCCACAAAAAACTACTTGTGTTTTGGTGAAGTAGTCATTATTAACTATCAAACAATTTTAATCTCATCATATCCCCTAAAAATCTAAGCATGAAGCCGTTCATTATATCTTATACAAAACCTCAAACCCTAAACCCTAAACCCTAAACCTTTAAACCCTAAACTCTAAACCTTAAACCCTAAACCCTAAATCTTAAATCCTAAACCCTAGAGTCTAAACCCTAAAGCCTAAATCCTAAACTTTATACCTTAACCTTAGATCATAAACCATGATCATAAATTTATTTTCATTGCAATTTAACAAATGTAGTCAAACTGAAGATCTTTTACTAGAAAACATGAAATTGACCTACCCCAACCAGTAAATCCTAAACCTTAAATTAGGCTAAATTTTTGACTTCTTGCCTTACATTCTTTATAAATTTCAAATTCATTGATATTGTTCACTATTATGTGGATGGTTAACATGCATAGATGGATACTTATTTTTGGATGATCTAAGAAAAAATATATGAATGCCTAATTAAGTAAAAAAAAAATGTGGTTTGATAAAGTAGTCATGGTTAACTATCAAACAATTTTAATTTTTCATGTCCATAAAATCAAGTCCATATGGACGATAAGTTATACACGTCCACTAAAAAATACTTTTGTTTTCGTGAAGTAGTCATTGTTAACTATCAAACAATTTTAACCTCATCATATCCCCTAAAAACCTAAGCATGAAACCGTGCATTATATCTTATATTAAACCCTAAACCCTAAATCCTAAAATTTTGATCATAAACTATAATCAGAAATTTAATTTCATAGCAATTTTAACAAATGTAGCCAAATCTAAAGTATTTTTACTAGAAAACATGAAATTGACCTACCCCAACTTGTAAACCCTGAACCTTAAATTAGCCCAAAGTTTTGATTTCTTGTATTAGATTTTTATAAATTTCTAAATTTATTGATGTTGTTCTTAAGTGGTAAAGAAAGATTTGGAAATTATATTACTGATTTTTGTGCTAGAAACACTTGGAATCCATCGCCTCAATTCTTTGAGCTTAAGAGAAAGATTTCATTGAAAAAATTCTATAACCAAGTGTTAAACTAGAATTATTCATTTAAACATGTCCACATGTTCATGATTTGTATGACATAATACACCATTTTGCTTATTTCATTTAGAAAATATTGATGCTTTTCTCTAACAAAAATTATATATTTTTGTGTCTACACTTTCCAACTAACAAAAATTTTATATTTATTTAAACAATGAAAGAGAGAAAAAAGAATGAAAAAGAAACATGTGAATTGGGTAACTAGAGAGAGATTTATAGTTTGACGGCATTGTTGTAAATAGAGTTATAGTGAAAGGATATGATAGTTAATAGACATAGAGAAAATGTCAAAATAGTAGAAAGTGTGTCACATGGCAAATACTTTTGAAAAAAGTGTGTTAGAGTGCAAATATTCCTATTGAATATGACAAAAAAAGAGAAAAATTCCAATTTATCATATGTATCTTCCAATGAAATTTTGTGTGTAGGACCTGATTTTAAGGTATTGGATCAATATTAATAGGATAAGTGTCTACTGACCATGTGTTAGTCCTAGCACATAAGGCGATCTGAAGTAAAGCATTTGGAACGCAATGTCATGGTCGGTAATTGAATTTCGGAGTGGCAATGTTTAGGTCGTGACGTTTTGGTTTGTGTGGTTTCATCCGAGTCAAAAGTACGAAGAGACACAACTCATTGTCTTGTAGTGACTGATGTTTGTTTTCTATAATAATCAATTTTGTCTGTATGTAAATAACAAGTTTCAGGTAAATAAAATAAATTTTTTGTCTGAGATGGACGAACGATAAAGCAAAGGAGTGCGTACTT
>NW_010922646.1:0-4900 GCF_000633955.1 Camelina sativa | reverse complement strand
TAGGGAAAAAGAGTATTGTTCCTACAAGTTAGGAAGTCTCTCTCAAGGGTGTGTGAGGTCTACAAGACCAAGTTTGCCATGGATAAATTGGCAAACTTGGTTGCTTGCTGCCTTGGTGAAGATGTCGGCCAATTGGTCCGAACTCTTAGTGTAACAAGGAAGTATTGTACCGTCTTCGATCTTCTCCCTTGTCTTGTGGCAGTCCGTCTCTATGTGCTTGGTCCTCTCGTGGAACACCGGGTTGGTAGCTATATGAATGGCTGCTTGGTTGTCACAATGGAAGGTGATCGGCGTCTTTTGCTCGATCCCAAAGTCCTTAAGTAGAGCCTTCAGCCATGTTAACTCATTGGTGAGCTTCTTCATAGCCTTATACTCCGCCTCAGCACTCGAACAAGACACTACCTTTTGCTTCTTCGTCTTCCAAGTCACAAGATTGCCACCAATGAAAGTGCAAAAGCCGGTTGTGGACTGCCTTGTGTTGCGATCTCCATTGTAATCTGCATCACAATATCCCACAATCTTCGTGCTTGAGTTTCTGCCCATCCATATGCCTTCATGTGTTGAGCCACCTGATTCACAGCGAAAGAGAGATCAGGCCTAGTGTAGGTTAAGTAGATAAGCTTACCTACCAGCCTTCGGTATTGCTCTGGACAGTGGTATGGTGTGTCGTCTTGCTCCCCCTTTCGATTGACCTTATAGCCTTGTTCCAATGGTGTTTCAGCCGGTTTAGCTCCAAGTTTTCCTGTAAGCTTCAAGAGATCGAGGGCATATTTCCTTTGTGAGAGAAACAATCCCTCCTTTGATCTACACACCTCAATCCCTAGAAAGTACTTCAAAACACCCAAGTCTTTAATGTCAAAAGCGGAATGCAAAGTCGACTTAGTAGCTTGGATCCCTTCTTTGTTACTTCCCGAGATAATCAAATCATCAACATAGATCAATACCACCACGATTCCTTGACTATCTTGCTTAGTAAACAAAGTATGATCCGAATGTGACCTCTTGAAGCCATTAGCCAAGAGTGTAGAACTTAGCTTGTGATACCAAGCTCTTGGGGACTGTTTAAGACCATAGATCGCTTTACGAAGCCTCAAGACTTTTCCCGGAGCAACCATGTCTTCTAAGCCCGGAGGAGGTGCCATATAGACTTCTTCTTCTAACTCCCCCTGAAGGAAAGCATTCTTGACGTCCATTTGCCACAACTCCCAATCCAAATTAACAGCCAAAGACAAAACAACCTTCACCGTGTGTTGTTTGGCTACCGGAGCAAATGTTTCCCTATAGTCATCCCCATAGGTTTGTGTAAACCCTCTTGCAACCAGCCTAGCCTTATACCTCTCAATCTCACCATCACTCTTGTATTTGATAGTGAAGACCCACTTTGAGCTAACACACTTCTTTCCCTTTGGGAGCTCTTCTTCATCCCATGTATGATTCCGAACCATAGCTTGTACTTCATTATCTACAGCATTAGTCCATTCCTCCCTCTCCTTAGCCTCTTCATAGCTTTGTGGTATTGATTCTTTATCCAACTTGCTAATAAAGGCTTGATGGTCTTCGGGTAAGAGGGCAATCAAACATGTAGCTTGTATTGGATGAGCCACTGCTTGGCAATTGTAATAGACTCTAGTATTCTTCCAATTAGAAGGGGATTTCTTCTCTCTTGTACTCTTTCTTGGATTTTCCCTAGTGTAGACCGGATCTGGTGTGACTTGTGGTGCTTGATAGGTATCATCATCGCTTGGAGACTCAACAATAACTTCTCCTTCACTAGACTGACCCTTCTCTACCACTTCTTCACTAGACTCCTCTCTCCTAACACTTTCTTGGTGATCATCCAAAAGATTCTGAGGTGCATTGTTCTCACTTTCTCTGACTTCATTCAAATCCTCATTTGGTGGTGGTGAAGCTTCCTTTTCTGCCTGAGGAGAGCTTGCATTTCCCAAATGCTCCAGAATGCGTCTAAGGCTCGCGGCTCGATCTGAGGTCGAGTTAGGTAGGTCTTTCACACTTTCCCAACTCTTTTCCCCAAAATATGCCTTGTCTTCCATAAACTTGACATCCCTTGATACATAATATCGGTTGGTGACTGGATCAAAACAGTTGTAGCCTCTCTGAGTTGTGGAATATCCAATGAATACACACTTATTACTCTTAGGCTCCAGCTTGTTCCTTAAGTCACCTGGGACAAATACAAAACAAAGGCTTCCAAATACTTTTAAATGATCAAGGATTCGATTTGTTTAGTATTTGGAAAGGAGATTTGTCATCAAGGATACGGATTGGTGTTCGATTGATGAGATAGCATGCAATCATCACTACATCTCCCCAAAAGCGTTTAGGCATATGCTTCTAAAACAACATAGCTCTTGCCACTTCCATTAAATGCCTATTCTTTCTCTCAGCAACTCCATTTTGTTGAAGGTTGTATGGGCAGCTGGTTTGGTGAAGAATTCTGCATTTATCCAAGTGTTCTTTAAGCTTGTTGCTTGTATATTCACCTCCATTATCTGTTCTAAGAATCTTAATCTTTGCATCAAAATAATTAGTCACATAGTTTTGGAAGTTTATGAATGCATCATAGACTCTATCCTTAGATGGCATCAAAGTTACCCAAGTATACTTAGATTTCTCATCTATGAATGTGACAAAATACTTATGGTTATCTCTAGATGCACAAGGTGAAGACCAAACATCAGAATGCACAAGATCAAAGCAATTTTCATAAATCGCACTAGATTTAGGAAAAACAGCTTTGCAATGTTTGCCTAGAATGCATGCTTCACAATTTGAGCAATCATAAGAAAAACCAGGCATTAATAAACTTAAAGCTCGAGAATGTGGATGGCCAAGTCTCTCATGCCACAATACAACCGAAGTCTTAACAGAGTTTGCACAGATAGAAGAAACATTATTCTTAGAAACAGAATTTAAAGAGATGTCTTGAAACACATATAAGTCATCCTTGGTGCTTCCTTGCCCAAACACTTTTCCACTCTCAATATCCTGCAACTTCACGTCATTAGGACTAAAAATAGCTAAACAATTCAAGTCCTTAGTCGTTTTCTTAACAGAAAGAAGATTTGAAGTGAACTTAGGCATATAGAAAGCACTAGATTTCTTATCAAACAGATTAATGCAACCTACACCCTCTATTGGCACGTTATGACCATTTGCAACCTTAACATTCCCTAAAGCCGGTTTAATGTTCTCTAACAACTTAGGATTACTAATCATATGGTGAGAAGCTCCTGAGTCCAAAACTAATGAATTCAAATCACTAGAATTAGAAGTAAAGAGAGAGATACCGCCGGGATGTAATTTGGACGCAATGGATTGAAGGAGGCTCTCTAGATCAGCTTTGTTCATCACAATGGTCTCTTGAGAGGTGGAAGCCGAGTTCTTGTCTTGTGTAGCTTGTAACGCCTTCTCATGATGACCATATTGTACAATAGCTCTTTCGCCATTCTCGGAACCTTCACTTGCATCTGCCATGTTCGCCTTGGCCTTGTCCTTTTTGAACTTGTCCGGATTCAAATGAGGGTGAAGTATCCAGCATTTATCCTTGAGATGGCCCTTCTTCTCACAGTGTTCGCAAACCAATGTCTTCTTGTCTCCTTGCTTCACAAAGCCCACTTTGTTAGCCGTTGGTAGACTCGCATTCTTGTTGCCAAACAACTAAAGAGTGCCATACTCCTTTTGTATCTTAGCACATGCTTGCTCGAGAGTAGGGCTCTTGTCTTCCCTCAGGATGTGTTGGATTACATCCGTATAGCTTTGGTTTAGTGACAGCAACAACCCGAACACGCGATCTTGCTCTCTACGCTCCTTGAGTGTCTTCGCATCAGTGGTGAAAGGCCTTAACATCTCTAGCTCAGCAACCAAAGACCTATACTTCCCAAAGTGAGTGTTGAAATCACTCTCTTCTTGGCTCAGACTACCGAGAGCTTTCTTAAGACCATAAACCCGAGTCAAGTTGGACTCGTTGCCAAACAGGCTTGTAAGAGTATCCCAAAGCTCCTTAGAAGTCTCACAGTATGAGTAACCTTCTAGTATAGACGCTTCTAGAGAGCAATGAAGGGCGCTAAGAACATTCAGATCAAACTGCTTCCAAGTGCCTTCTTCCAAGCTCGAATCACTCGCCTTTAGCTCCTCGTAAGTGGACTCAATGTGCTTTGTGAGCTTTCTCCCTCCTAGCATATTCAAAGTGGTCCACTTCCACAAAAGGAAGTTATTCCCATTCAGAGTAACCGGAAATTTCAAGTCTTTGAAGGTGTCATTCACCTTACCACCATAAACCGTAACGGACATCTTCTTCGATTAAGTGAAGCTCTAATCTTGACTTTGAACCGTTCAAAACTCAGAAATAGACCCCTCAATCGAAACGCAACTAACCCTCAGTGTCTATTCTACCAAACCCCTGAACCTTAACCTGATTCCGTAAGCTAAGAATACCGATAAGAGAAGATAAAGACCAGACCTTTGAATAACACTACCCAAGTTCTGATTAGCTTCAGCTCCTTAGATCTTTCTCGATATTTCTACTTAAACCCACTAAGAAGCAGCTTTAGAAACCTAAAAGACTCAAGCTTTAAACCAGAAAAGACCTTTCACAGATTAGTCGCAAGATGAAAGCTTTTACGAAACGAACCAGTAACGATCGAACCAGAGAAAAGAATCGGACAGAGAAGAAGAATCGAACGAGAACGAGAAATAAGACTTAATAATCGAGAGTTGCTCTGATACCATGTAAATTATAGAAGATCTAAGTCGGAAATATGTGAAGAACCATGTTTAGAGATGGAGTGAAAACGATGGAAATGTATTGGAGAGAAAGAAAAAAACAATGAGGAGGCTGGATCGATTTATATAGAACATGCTCTAGGTTTAAATGGGTTAT
>NW_010922645.1:0-4924 GCF_000633955.1 Camelina sativa | reverse complement strand
AAAAGCAGCACCTTGGTGTATGTACCAGTGCGATGTCGTTTAGGAAAGAAACCTAATAAGGGAAGTGTATTTAAAGATGGTACCTATGCTAGGGTAACCTATCACATTAATAATCATAAAATTTCTATCTTCTTCTTACCTTACTCTCCGCCGCTAAGGCACAATATCTCTATCTCCCTCTTATTTCTTCTTTTCAAAATCAGGTTAAGGGTTCAACCTTAACAAGTGGTGCTTTCATTGAGAGATACTGATGGCTCCTCAACAGTCCGCTGTCGGTAAAAACATCCAAACCAAAACGAGTGAGCTTGAGTTATCCTCCCAGACGGCTCCGACATCTCCTTCGTTGGAACAGTGAATCGACCGACATGATTCTGATCTCGCGTTCATCAAGGAAATGCTCCAGAAGATCCTTCGCAACCAAACCCTTGGCGTCGCCCCCAACTCCGATTCCGCTCCTACCTGGTTTAACAGCCCAGTCGCAGGAACCCCTCCTCAACAGACGACGACACCACAGATTGGGTCCACCAGTCAACCTACGGTGTGGATTCTTCCCAACCCTGAGTAGGAATTTCACCTAAAGCCAGCGACTTTACAGTTTTCGGCTCCACCCCCAGACCAACAAGCCGTTTCGCAGGTTTACACAACGGAGTATCCTAACAAACAGATGGAGCTTCCGATATTCGAAGGTAAAAGTCCTGACGATTGGTTGTTTAGGTTGGAGAAATGTTACGCTAGTAGAGGAATCCCTGATTACGTAAAGATAGACCTAGCTATTTCTTGTCTTACCGGCTCCTCGGTCACATGGTGGCGTATGGCGTATGGTAGACAGAGGATAGGTAGTTGGAAGGACTTTATGGAGAAATTTATAGTTCGTTTCAAACCTAGCAGAGGGTTGTCAGCTTTAGATCAACTGATGAGCATTCACCAGAAGGGCAGTGTTGATGAGTACCGTGAGCAGTTTCAAGAGTTGGCTGTAGAGTTGCCTCACTTCTCGAATGATGTCTTGGAGTCCGCATTTCTTCGTGGTCTGAGAAAGTGTATCAGGGATCAGGTGGTTCGTTGTAGACCATTCGACTTAGCTGAGATAGTTGATACAGCAAAGATGATTGAACACCAAGAGGCTGAGAATACTAGTCTGCAGTCAAGACCGTCTGTGAGATCTTATTACTCACCTACACATGGTCAAGCCACGAGCACTTCTCGGCCAGTGGATCAGTCCCAGGGCAAGCGTCCCAGGGCAAGCGCCCCATGGAGAACAATAAGGATTTTAAGAAAACCACTGGAGGCCAAGAAGGTCGTAACACCAACCCGTGTAGAAACTGTGGTGACAGGTGGTTTCCGGGTCATCGTTGCAAGCCCCAGCAGAAGTTAAAATGTTTGGAAGTGGCTGAAGAGGATGAGCAGTATTGTGATGCAGTTGAAGTTCAGCAAGGTCCAGAAGGACTGGAAGCTGATATAGAGGAGATACAAGAATATGAGGTCCTCTCTCTCAGCTCCCTATCGGGGTTAAGGGATGAAAAATCGATGAGAATGATGGAAAACTGGTGGACAAGGATGTCGTAGTATTGGTGGATTCTGGAGCCACCCGGAGTTTCGTAGATTATGATCTGGTGAAGAACTTGGGTCTATCCATTTCTACCACACGTGCATTTGGTGTTCGAGTTGGTGGAGGACGGATACTAAAAGGAAAGGGGAGAGTCTCTGGTACCCTGTTGGGAATTCAAGGTGTGGAGATAATGGAAGAGCTTTTGGTGATTGAGCTAGGCAGCACCGATCTGGTTTTGGGATATTCCTGGTTGGCAACTTTAGGAGATACCCGAATAAATTGGCTAAATAGGACCCTGAGTTGGAAGATTGGTGTCAAATGGGTAACTATTGTGGGAGACCCCTCCTTAAGCAAGGAACCGATCTCTCTGCATTCCATGGAAAGAGTTATTCAGCATAAAGGGAAAGCTTATTTGTTGGAGGTGACCACCTTGTTGGAAGGACGAGAACCACAAGATAAGAAAATTCCTGAAGTTGCAGTAGTTCAGGAACTAGTGTCAAGGTTTCAGTCGGTCTTTGAGATGCCCCAAGCTCTTCCTCCTCCTCGAAAAAGAGAACACGCTATTGATCTCCACGCGGGTACTACTCCGATCAACTTAAGGCCTTACCGTTATTCATTTGTCCAGAAGAATGAGATTGAAAATTTGGTACAGGAGATGTTGGATGCTCAAGTGATCAGACCCAATGTTAGTCCCTACTCAAGTCCGGTGTTACTAGTAAAGAAGAAGGATGGTGGCTGGCGTTTCTGTGTGGATTACCGAGCACTTAACAAGGCTACCATTCGAGACAGATATCCCATTCCGGTCATCGAGGAGTTGCTAGATGAATTACAAGGAGCAACAGTCTTTTCTAAACTGGACCTAAAGTCGGGTTATCATCAAATACGGATGAGAGGTAGTGATGTGGAGAAGACAGCATTCAAAACGCATCAAGGTCATTACGAGTTCCTTGTAATGCCTTTTGGTCTCACCAATGCTCCCTCAACTTTCCAGAGCATCATGAATGACCTGTTCAGGCCTTATCTAAGACGGTTTGTATTGGGTTTTTTTTATGACATTCTGGTTTATAGTCCAAATCTCCAAGAGCACTTGCAACACTTGCACCTGGTACTCAATCTGATGCAGCAGAACCGTTTCTACGCCAATGCTAAGTAATGCTCATTCGAAAACTCTGAAGTGTCGTACTTAGGCCATAAAATTTCTGCAGCAGGAGTTGCCGCGGATCCAGACAAGGTCGAAGCAATGCTTCAATGGCCCACACCCAATAACATCACGGAGTTGAGAGGGTTCCTTGGTTTAACCGGCTATTATCGTCGCTTTGTCAGGAATTATGGTCAAATGGCGAGACCTTTAACTGAATTACTCAAGAAGGGTGGGTTTGAGTGGAAACCGGAGGCTACTGCAGCTTTTCATCAGCTTAAGAAGACTGTGACAAGCTTACCAGTCTTGGCCTTACCAGATTTTAAGCAGGAGTTTACAATCGAAACATATGCATCTGGTGTGGGTATAGGAGCAGTATTATCCCAGAACAAGAGACCGATTTCTTTTCTCAGTCAAGCTTTCTCATCCAAGGGCAGAGTAAAATCGGTTTACGAGAGGGAACTGCTTGCAATCGTCGTGGCAGTTAGCAAGTGGAAACACTACTTGACAGGACCTGAGTTCGTAATCAAGACTGATCAAAGGAGCCTCAAGCATCTGTTGGAGCAGAAGTCAATATCCTCATTACAACAGCGGTGGGCAGCAAAACTGATAGGGCTAAACTATCGTATTAAATACAAACCTGGGGTGGAAAACAAAGTCGCTGATGCCCTATCAAGGAGACCGGTGGCAGAAGAGCTGCATCAGATCACTTTAGCCGCACCCGTGAATATTGATAGAGAAGAGGTATTGAAGGAAGTGGAGGCAGATAAGGAATTGGGAGCAATCTTATAGGCATTGGAAAGCAAGACATCAGTGCAACCAGACTACAGTCTTGAGAAGGGTATGTTATACAAGAATGGTTGCCTTGTGTTGCCATCGGGATCTCTCTTCATTCCAAAGTTACTGGAGCAGTTTCATGCTAGTCCTATGGGTGGTCATGAAGGCGCATTGAAAACGTTCAAAAGACTCACACAAGAGGTTACGTGGAGGGGTATGAGGAAGGACGTGGTGAACTACATTCGTAGCTGTCAGGTTTGCCAGGAAAACAATTACTAGACCTTGTCACCTGCAGGTTTGTTGTCTCCTTTACCGATTCCAAACCAAGTGTGGACTGATGTTAGTCTCGACTTTGTAGAAGGGTTGCCCAAGTCGAAAGGATTCAACTCAATACTGGTGGTTGTGGACAGATTGAGCAAATACGCCCATTTTATGACCCTCAAACACCCGTTACATGGGTTTCCAGAATGACTGGTATCATATAGGGATCGCATTTTCCTCAGCAGTTTCTGGACTGAGCTTTTCAAGCTGAATGGAGCAACACTTAACTGCAGTACTGCCTATCACCCTCAATCAGATGGGCAAATTGAAGTGGTAAATCGATGTCTTGAGACTTACCTGCGTTGTTTCACGAGTAGAAGACCAACAAGTTGGGCACAATGGTTACCATGGGCTGAATTCTGGTACAACACCTCTTTTCATTCAGCAACACAGACCACACCCTTCTTTGCAATCTATGGTCGTGATCCTCCAAGGATTCTACGCTATGGAGACACTCCAACTCCTAATGCCATGGTCGAAGAGTTGTTGACAGACAGAGATAGTCTGTTGGTATAGTTGCGTGAGAATTTGGAGCTTGCTCAGTCCAGAATGCAGAAGGAAGCGAATAAGCACAAGAGGCAGGTTGAGTTATCGGAGGGTGAATGGGTATATCTCAGGTTATGACCTTACCGTCAGAGTTCGTTGGTACAGAGGAAGAACGAGAAGCTGTCTCAGAGATTCTTTGGCCCATATAAGATTCTGTAGAAGGTAGGAAGAGTGGCGTACAAACTCGATCTCCCTGCTCAGAGCAATATCCACCCTGTATTTCATGTTTCACAGTTAAAGTTAGCAGTTCCGGCTCCTTATCAAGCTCAGGGATTACCTCCAATATTGACTCCTGACCTTGAGTGGGCTACAGAACCAGAGACCTTGCTTGATATTCGCAGGTCAGCTACAGGGACAGAGACAGAGGTGTTGGTGCAGTGGAAAGGGTTGCCTTCTATGGAGTCGACATGGGAATCACTTACTAATCTGATGGAGCAATTTCCAAACTTTGATCTTGAGGACAAGATCGGTCTTCTGCGGGGGAGTATTGATAGACTAAGATTACCAGTTGCCTTTATGAAGAAGAAGTTGAGGACAAAGGGTAGAAGGGCAAGACAATGGGGAAAGAGCAAAAGTGGCTAAGAAGGTCTAAACCT
>NW_010922644.1:4621-4957 GCF_000633955.1 Camelina sativa | reverse complement strand
TGATAAATAAGAAGAGAAGGCCTTGATCAATATTGAAGCCCATGGAATGAAGGACCTAGAAGAGAGGAGAGCAAAATATCTAGGATGTCACATGTCTACCTTGGGAGCAAGTGGAAGCGAGTCGACCAAGGGAAGGAGATGTCACTTTCATCATTAAGGCCGATTGTACTATGAACTCTCTCCTTCCTTTTATATCACCAACGGCTACATACACAATGTTCCTATATATATAGTTATGTAACAAACATATGAACGATTCTAATTAAGCCTTTTGAATTCACATTCTCTTTTATCTCTTATTCTCTTATTTCTCTCCATTCTTCCTTTGCTCATTCC
>NW_010922644.1:0-617 GCF_000633955.1 Camelina sativa | reverse complement strand
TGCATTGGATTGTCACACATTCTGACCCTAGAAACAGTAACAAAACTGTTTACTTCTTCAAATCAATGTCTTCTCGGTTTTAGGTTGTTTCAGGACAAAATGGGTATAAGTATTGTCTCAACACTCCAATTCAACCCGAATTCTGATAATTAGTCAAATGCATTGGATTGTTACATATTTTGCCCCTAGAATTAGTAACAAAGCTGTTTACTGCTTCGAATCAATCTTTTCTCGGTTTAAGCCTGTTTTGGGATAAAACAGGTGTAAGTGTTGTCTAAACTCTCCAAATTCATCCCAACCTCTTACAATTAGTCTAATGCATGGGATAGTCACACATACTGTGACCCTAGAAACAGTAACAAAGCTGTTTACTGCTTCGAATCAATCTTTTCTCGGTTTAAGGCTGTTTCGGAACAAAATGGGTATAAGTGTTGTCTAAACACTCCAATTTCAACCCAAATTCTTACAATTAGTCCAATGCATTGGATTGTTACATATTTTGATCCTAGAAACAGTAAAAAATCTGTTTACTGCTTCTAATCAATGTTTTCTCGGTTTTAGCATGTTTTGTCGGTGTAATCTTGTTTTCTAGGGGTAAGCCTGTTTTGGGATAAAAC
>NW_010922643.1:0-4965 GCF_000633955.1 Camelina sativa | reverse complement strand
TACTAAGAACGAAGATTTTGCCTCTACTACTAAACTATTTTAAAATATTTTTTTATTTATAAATAGTGCAATGGCTGAGCTTTTCTTTAAATATTTTTATTCAAATTATACAGTTCTGCAACGTTATTNCAGTTCTTCAACGTTATTGGTTCATTTACACTATATATCAGCCTTTATTCGTCTGGTTAAACCATCATTCACTATTCCTTGATGTTTTATAAAGTTTTACATTGAATTGGTTTGTTAAATGAACCAATATATTTTCCGCCAATATATAACGTCGACTATAGGGTCATAATTAAGTAGTGCATGTGATTTCTCGTCTTCGCTTAACCGGCAGTTACACATGTTAAATATCTAAATGCGATGAATCTGTATGGAATGCAGTCACGACGTTTGAAAAGCCATAATATTGATAATCCATTTGTGTTTGTTCGCTGCTTATATAAGAAGACAAATACACACCCAGTGAACTATGTATTCGTCTCTCAAAAACCAAAATATCACATCACAAAGTAAACATAAGTGCAACAAAGTCATGGTGCATTTCGACAGGCTATCCGATCTCCAGACGTGGCGATCTGATTGGAAGGTTTCTGTTAAGATCATCCGCAAGTGGAGAAAGAGAGAAGCGAACATCGTCACCTTTGAAATGGTTGTTTCGGATGTTTTCGTAAGTGACTCGTCTCATCATCATATTATATGCACTTAATATTAAATGATACATGTACATCATGGTTGAACTTTTTTCCCCCACCGTAGGGAGATAAGATGCAGGCAACAATCAGCGAGGACCTGTTGCCCCAGTTCTGTGCGGGGATTGAGGAGGGTTTGTGGAAAACCTTCTCTAATTTCGTCGTCACTGACGACACATCCACTATGAAGGTCGTGGCTTCCAACTACCGGATCAAATTCACTGCTGACACGGTTGTGGACAACATTCGTTGCTTGTCGACCAATCACTACATCGATTACGTCCCCTTCGACCAAATTTACGAACGATGGCCTCGTTGGACCCAGAACTGCTGCTTAGGTAACGTTGCATTGTGTTGTTCCGGTTTTTAATATCATATCCAGTACCATAATTCTAATGACATGACACCATAGACACGATGGGGCAAGTTACTCACGTCGAACGAAGAATATTGGTGGACGATCCAACTGCTCCACGTTTTGCCGAGAGAACCCGGTTGATACGGTTTTCATTGACGAATCTTGAGTGAGTCGTTTTCGCGATTATTAGCTTTCACACACTTTAAAGATATACCGGGCTATTAACGTAAGGTGTCTCTGTGTGTAGGGGTCATCACTTGCAATGTGTGGCTTATGATGAGATGGTCGATGATTTCGTCCGCAATTTTTGGCTATGCGGAGGCAAACCAGTTGTAGTCTTGCGATTCTGGAGGCCCAAGTTTAAGGATGGAGGTACTGATTAGGCAAACGTATTTAAAACAATTCAATCACCTTTTAAATATAAGATTACTGCATAAAACTAATTTTGGTTACCCTTTTTCCTTATTTTTCCACACCGCAGGAGGGATGGAAGTGGTTAGTCAACCGGGTGTCTCTAAAGTGATATTTGAACCACCCTTCCCTGAGGTTAGAGATTTCAAACTCCGGTTGGAATACTTCGACCAGCGCGAGCGGAG
The DNA here is from genome assembly GCF_000633955.1 of Camelina sativa. Classification (NCBI taxonomy): domain Eukaryota; kingdom Viridiplantae; phylum Streptophyta; class Magnoliopsida; order Brassicales; family Brassicaceae; genus Camelina; species Camelina sativa. The sequence goes on along the minus strand of NW_010922643.1, from coordinate 3,316 downwards.
TGACGACGATTCGTAGCCTATGTTTCCATTTGTCAATGTTGCTTACATTCCAAACTTCTAAACCACGTTGCTGGACTCTTTATATTATCTTCATTACCTACATCCCAACAATCTATCTTACGTGGATAGGAATAATTTGATGTAAAATGTTTGTGTGTATTACGCATGGTTAATTATATATTTTTATTTTGTAAGCATCTACCTAATAGTGCCAACCTTTAATGTTAGACGTATGTGTACAAACGTGTACAAATGTTTATGTTTATGTTTAATTTCAAGGGTTTGGTCGATAATAATAACACGACAAGGTTTCAAACAGTCTTTTTTTAGACGATAAAAAAATGGGAGTAAACCAAATAAAACGTTTATAACTTGATGTTAAACAATTAAACCACAACCCAAAGTACTACTAATAAAACGACCAAACTACTTTAAAAAATAGGTCATTGTTGCTAGTATAACCAAAGTCGCAACAAACACATTGGTCAGTTTTAATTCCATAGTTAATCCATCACTCTTGTACGCAATCAACGCCTTCATCCTTTCCAACTCCATCTGATTTTCCTTGTGCATATTTAAGATGTTAGCAATCTCCTCTTTTTGTCCCTGAAGCGCTTCACGCATTTGATTCAAACTAGTTAACTTTAGAAGATCTTCCTTCACTGTTTTCAGTTCCTCCATCATAGCTTCATCCCACCATTTAAAAATGTGATAGTCCCCATCCTGCATTTTTTTTCTTATAATGTTTGTTAAAACGTAAACCTCAAGTTATGCAAATAAATCTGATCTTTAATCAACCTCGGGGAAACTGTACGTTACTTACCTCTCTATTTCTACAAGTGTAGTGGAGCCTCCCTGGGTTTGTCCTTGTAAAAGAAGGTTGTAGGTTTGGCCTTTCACCACAGTAACAAACAGCCGGGATCCCATACTCCGCATCGTCATACTCGACTGGACTCGTGTTTGCCAAAGCAGACATTAAGAACGAAACTGATAACGTAATTGAAGGAGGGAAAATAAAGAAAAGAGGAACGTTAAACTATTAACCGAATATCCAACTCTCTAAATCTAATCCAACATCTATGGCAGCGGCTCTCTCTGTTTCCCCCAAATCAGTTCAATGAACCCTAATTTCCCTGAATTTTATAAGATATCGATTATATTCGGTTAGCTTTTATAGAACATTCTGTTTTGTGTCGTTTTTTGTATTCTAAAACAACATGAACTTTTCCAAGTTGTGTCGTTTTCCACTAGATACGAACGGCGTCGTAAGCTTGATACAGTGCCGGTCCTTTAATAAAGCCCGTAAATCAAGGGCTTTATGCTACAGATTATATTAGCGATTTTAGGGGAATCAATATCAAAAAAGGTGCGGTGGTACAGTGGTAGGATTGGCCTTGACTGTCCTTCAGTGTCACGAGTTCGAGCCCTTGTAAAGTTGTAGTAGGAACTTTTTTTTTCCTACTGTTTGTTAATGGGCAAAATTGGTTGGGCCGGCACTGTTGATAGTTTTGTGTGTTTGCCCGGTGAAACTAAGTACACGTCGTCTATATGGATGGTTCGAAGCTAGGGAATTGCCATTTTAGACCTTTTTCGGAATATAAGGAGCAATACGACATCTAGTACACATTTTCGGAACAAAAGGAGCAAAACGACCAAAACGACAGATATTGGCATACACGTTAATTAACATCTTCATTACATAGTAATTTAATTATCTAATGAAACATACGTGGCGAGGTGAAACGCAACACAGAAGGGAACCGACGATACACCTAGAGGATTTCACATATAGATTTGGCCACCCACCACACTCCGCAATTTACACAGATGATGTCATAATAACGTGTGTCGGTCGATAACCTGCCCCATCTCAAACAACTACTCATGGCACAGTCCGGGAAAGGGATCAACGAACTGGAGGGATATACAAAAGAATCTTTGTACGTGTTTTTACGCGCCGTCTTAAACATACTCAACCGTTGGAACAGATCTTCCCCGATAAGCCGTACTCCCTCTGATTGGAGTGGATAGTGATGTGCATCAAATTGGTGAAGAAAACGAACCGCCATCTGCTCGTCCCCATATAACATAGAGAAAATTCCACATGCGAGAGTGGACTCGGCATCTTCGGGAACGTTGTTTTTTAGTAGTGCGATACCGCGCTCAATGTCTCGCTCCTCGGCAACGATCCGTAGCCCCTCGTTGTAGATTGCTATTCTGTTCCCTGCGTCCAAGCATTTTTCGAAAATACGCCTGTGAATCCCTTCTTCCTGGAGTTCACCATTTGGCTTCCTTGTCGTTTGGAATGAAGAAGGATGTTCACAGATTTGGTAGATGCTGGCAACCTTCAGAACTTCTCGGGCAAGCACCGTATCCACTCCTCGCCGACCAGCCTTTAATAATGGGCCTGCTCGCCAGAACCCATCAACTACGAGATGCTTGGCTATTTTTATCAAGATCTCGTCTGGCAGATCAGTCTTCTTACGGCTAGAAGTCGCCATTTTTTGGGAGTTAATAGCAATATGTGCAGTATGTGCAGAACCAAATAGACGGAAACTGCCGCCTGCCCACTAATAAAACCTACGATGTGAGAGGTGGTTGGGGAGTTTGGCGAAAATCCTGGAAATTTATACTAGTTTCTATATGACGTCGTTTTAAATTACCCTATTGTTAACTACTTAATTACGAAGGAACCCATTTTAGGTTTATGAGCTCTCATGCACGCCTACTCGATTAGAATTACTAAAACAAATAAGTAGTGCGAACCACGTGTCAGTTTCGTATTATCGGATTTCAAATTCATTATATTCGAATTCGTTAACTCAACCATCAGCTAACCCTAAGCCTAGACTATGACATTTGTATGTTCTCTANAGTCGTATTTATTGTTGCTTAGATATGATAGTTTTCTCATCATTATGTTTATTTGATGTGTATCCAGTTACGTAATTATCATCACTTCCTCTCAACTAGATCAATCCAAAGGGTTGCTATTCACTTGTATTGATTGTACGATTATTTAAGCTTCTGTACGTAGACGACTACCACAATATATTATGACTCCCAACGTACATCAACTATGGTGTGGGGAATAAATTATCCTTCTGATAAGACAATACAACATTAAAGATTCTACTTATTATTAGGAATAAGAACAAGCAATCGGTCATTTCTTTTACTTTATTTAATGTCCAAAAACAAATGAACATTTTCTAATATTTTTGTGAAATAGCTACTAATAATAACAATTTTAATATTCAAAATTCCACATTATTTTCTATCTCAATTTCAATAATTATTAGAATATAAAATAAAA
>NW_010922642.1:0-4975 GCF_000633955.1 Camelina sativa | reverse complement strand
AAAACAGAGGAGCAAGCACAAAGGGAAAACTTGTTCCACACGCGATGTTTAGTCAAAGACAAGATATGTAGTTTGATTATTGATGGTGGTAGTTGTACTAACGTTGCAAGTAGGACTATGGTGGAGAAGCTTGGCTTAGAAGTTCTCAAGCATCCAAAACCCTATGCGCTTCAATGGGTCAATGAGAAAGGAGAGATGTCTGTCAAGAAGCAAGTCAAGGTGCCGCTTTCAATTGGTAAGTATCAGGACGAGATCATGTGTGACATACTTCTGATGGACGCTAGCCACATTCTTCTTGGACGTCCATGGCAATCAGACCGACAAGTTGTGCACGATGGCTTCACCAACCGACACACCTTTGAACACAATGGCCGCAAAACGACTCTCATTCCAATGACGCCGCATAAGGTTTATCTAGATCAGCTGAGCATGAAACAGCGAACCGCCAAACAAACTGAACCAATCGATAACAAGGGTAAGAGCAAGGTAAGTCACAATAGTTTACTATTTGTTTACAAAGAAACTCTTGCTTGTTCTACTAACCCTAAACCGGTGCTACCGAGTGAGATTGAGCTGGTTTTGCAAGATTATAAGGATGTGTTTCCAGAAGACAATCCCATTGGTTTACCATCAATCCGAGGGATCGAACATCAAATCGACTTTGTTCCAGGAGCCGCTCTACCAAACTGACCAGCTTATCGCACCAACCCAACCGAAGCCAAAGAGCTTGAAAGACAAGTGAATGAGCTGATGGACAAAGGACATATTCGAGAAAGCATGAGTCCATGTGCCGTTCCAGTGTTGTTAGTATCAAAGAAAGATGGGAGTTGGCGAATGTGTGTGGACTGCCGAGACATCAACAACATAACGGTTAAGTATCGCCATCCTATCCCTAGATTAGATGATATGCTTGATGAATTGCATGGTTCTAGCATCTTTTCTAAAATTGATCTTAAAAGTGGATATCATCAAATTCGCATGAAAGAAGGTGATGAGTGGAAAACGGCTTTTAAAACCAAACAAGGGCTTTATGAATGGTTAGTCATGCCGTTTGGGTTAACTAATGCGCCTAGCACTTTCATGAGGTTAATGAATCATGTCCTTAGGAAGCATATTGGTGATTTTGTTGTGGTATATTTTGATGACATTTTGGTTTACAGCAAATATTTAGATGATCATGTCATGCATCTTAAACTTGTTTTGGAGTTGCTTCGCAAGGAAAAGCTTTATGCGAATTATAAGAAGTGCACCTTTTGCACAGATAATCTTGTTTTCCTAGGCTTTGTTGTGAGTGTAGATGGAATCAAGGTTGATGAAGAGAAAGTCAAGGCAATCAAAGATTGGCCAAGTCCTACCAATGTGAGCGAGGTGAGGAGCTTTCACGGCTTAGCAGGATTCTATAGACGGTTTGTCAAGGATTTCAGCACCATTGCCGCACCGCTTACGGAAGTCATCAAGAAGGACGTTGGTTTCAAATGGGAAGCTGCACAGGAAAACGCCTTCCAGGCCTTGAAAGAGAAGCTTACGCATTCCCCTGTTTTAATTCTTCCAAATTTTATGAAAACTTTTGAGATTGAGTGTGATGCCTCAGGGATAGGTATTGGAGCTGTTTTGATGCAGGATCATAAGCCCATAGCATTCTTCAGTGAGAAGCTGGGAGGAGCTACACTCAATTATCCGACCTACGACAAAGAGCTTTACGCTTTACGCTTTGGTCCGAGCACTACAAACGTGGCAGCACTATCTATGGCCTAAGGAGTTCGTCATTCATACTGACCACGAGTCTCTCAAACATCTAAAGGGTCAACAAAAGCTCAACAAACGTCATGGGCGGTGGGTCGAATTCATAGAAACTTTTCCATATGTGATCAAGTACAAAAAAGGTAAAGATAATGTTGTAGCTGACGCATTATCCCGCAGGTATGTTTTGCTTACTTCTTTGGATGCAAGGTTGCTAGGTTTTGAGCAAATAAAAGAATTGTATGCTAACGATTCTGATTTTAGCAAAATATTTCAATCTTGTGAGAAGTTCGCTTTTGGAAAGTATTATCGCCATGAGGGTTACTTGTTCTTTGAAAATAGACTTTGTGTGCCTTACTCTTCTTTGAGAGAATTGTTTCTAAGGGAAGCACATGGAGGAGGTCTAATGGGTCACTTTGGAGTTGCTAAGACCTATAAGGTGATGCAAGAACACTTTCACTGGCCACACATGAAAATAGATGTTGAACGCCTATGTGAGCGATGTGCTACTTGTAAACAAGCTAAGGCTAAGGTTCAATCCCACGGTTTGTATACCCCTTTACCTATTCCTTTGCATCCTTGGACTGATATATCTATGGATTTTGTGGTTGGATTGCCTAGGACTAGGGCAGGTAAGGATTCTATTTTTGTGGTGGTTGATCGCTTTTCTAAAACGGCGCATTTTATTCCATGTCATAAAACTGATGATGTATCTCATGTTGCTAGCTTGTTCTTTAGAGAAGTTGTTCGTTTGCATGGTATACCTAAAACCATAGTTTCTGACCGTGATACTAAGTTACTTAGTTATTTTTGGAAAACTTTGTGGTCTAAGTTAGGAACTAGATTGCTTTTCTCTACTACATGTCATCCGCAAACTGATGGTCAAACTGAAGTTGTCAATAGAACTCTGTCCACNCCGAGATGGTGGTAACCCCTGCAACGACTGGAACACATCCTCAAACTCCTCTACAACTGGAATACCGCTAACCGTAGACTTCTCCACTAACTCTGGCATAGATATGGTAATCAAATAAGCCTCACAGCCCTTCTCGATCATCTTCCCAGCCTGAATGGCCGAGATCACGAGACTCCCCTAAGTCGGTCTAATACCCTGAAAAACCAACTTCCCTCCTGGACGCTCAAACTCCACTCTACCCCGATAGCAATCCAAATGCACCATGTGCCGATGCAACCAATCCATCCCGAGAATAACATCATACAACTCCACTGGACTGATAAGCAAATTCTCTGGCCACGACTCCCCTGTGATCTGAATATCAATTCCTCTGACTCGTCCAATAACCATCAGGAACTTGCCTCCCGCCACTCTAACAACTCCAGTACGTTCCTCGGGATCCCCTCTGATCCCCGCGCTCTTTGCACACTCTGGAGTAATGAAGCTATGAGAAGCTCCAGAATCAACCATAACATGGGACTTGAACCCGCCCACCAACAAGGTCCCTACACAAACCTCATGTGTAGAGAACCTAACACTTTATCACAGGGAAACATAAAATCTGAACTTACTAAGAATTCACAAAGATGAAGTACCAGAAATTATACCTGTGATCGCCCCAGCACTGGTTCCACCATTCTCTACAGTCGTGTAAGCTTGTGGCGCCTGCTCAATCTGTGCCATATGCTGCCCTCCATGATGCACCTGCTGCAACGCCGCCACTACAACCGGCTGCAACTTGGGACACATGGGTCTGATATGCCCCGGCTCCCTGCAATGATAGCACACACGAACCCCTGCCGTCGGAGCACTCATCTTGGGACAACTAGCAATCCTGTGATCCTTGCTCCCACAACCGAAGCAACTCGTACCACTCGGCCTCTGCGTAGCCTCCCACCTCCTCTTGGTTCTCTGCGCAGGCTTACCGCTCCTGCTAGACCCACCCTGCTGCTAAGCTCTACTAGGCTGAACTGCTAGACTAACAGCCACTGACTGTGCCCGAATGTCCTCCTCAATCCCTGCTGCAGTCTCAACCAGCTCTGCACGCGTAGCATAACTCCGCCCTCTATAGTGAACCCTTGAATCGTCACGTAGGGCCCTCAAAAACCTCAGGATCTGAGCCTCTTCAAACTCCATATCCTGACCCCCATACCTCAGAAGTCGACGGAACTGCACCTCCAACCTATCCATTGCCTCTCTAGGGAAATACTTGTGGTTGAACTCCAAGAAGAATTCAGCCCAAGACATCCCCCTCTGCACTCTCCTGGCTGCCACAGAACTCCACATCACCAGTCAAATGGTGGACCCCAATGTCCACCAAAAACTCCTCAGGACATCTCAGAGTATGGAAGTTACGTTCCACACTCGTCCTCCACGCCTCCGCAGCGGTAGGATCTGTACCTCCCGAAAACCGCTCGGTACGAATACGACCCATCTCTGTCACCACGCTGATATAACAAGAATGGACCCCCACATCTGCAGCCACTGGCTGCCGCTCCTCAGCCACTGGCTGCCGCTCCTCAGCCACCTCTGGTGGCACTACCTGAGCCTGAGCCGGTGCCATTGGCGGCAACCGCTCTAACAACTTTGCCAGCAAACCCGCAAGGTCGACACTCGGGACTCCAACCACTAGGACACCCGCACCTGGGGCCTTAACATCACAGGCTACTGGAGCATCAACACCGCCCCCTCTAGCCACACTCACAGAATCCCTCTGGACACCCTGCGACTCGCTAACACCCTCTGCTTTCACACTCTGGTCCTCGGTCTCACTAACCACTGGGACTTTGCCCCTACCACGACCACGTCCGCGTCCACGACCACTACCACGACCACAACCAGAAAGAGCATCCTCTCTAACAACCTGCACTACCACGAACAGAAGGCTAAGCACGCAATTATACATAACACAAAAACATATACTCACCGTGGAATCACACTATAGGCTCGAAGAGGATGTTCTAGGACTCCATGCCACACACAATTGACCAACTAACATAATCAATCAAGACATGCAATCCCAAACATCACAACAGAAACCTAGTGAACCCAAACCTAGAACCGTAAGGGCTCTGATACCAAACTGAAACGACCCGACCCATTTTTTTTGAAAATAATAAATAATAAATATAATTTAATAATAATAAACTACAACTAGTGGTCCCATATTCACTAGCCACCTAGTCACAATCACAATCAACAGCGGAAATAACCAATAGCAATAACCAATAAAAATTCAATATCCAACATTAATTCCAAATCATAAACTAATGATCCAAA
>NW_010922641.1:0-4979 GCF_000633955.1 Camelina sativa | reverse complement strand
AGTCGACTTCAATGTGTTTTGTCCTCTCATGAAACACTGAATTTGTGTCTATGTGAATAGCTGCTTCGATGTCACAGTGCATAGAGATAGGCTTTGTAGACTCGACTCCAAGATCCTTGAGTAGGGCTTTAAGCCACATTAATTCGGTTGTAAGTTTCCTCATGGCCCTATACTCGACTTCAGCGCTTGATAGAGATACGACATTTTGCTTCTTGCTCTTCCATGTCACGAGATTGCCCCCTAAGAATGTGCAATATCCAGTGCTTGATCGGCGATCCTCTCGATCTCCGGCGTAGTCAGCATCGCAATAGCCCACCAGTTCCGTGTTTTCATTCCTTCCCATCCAAATGCCTTGTCCTGGTGCACCTTTGATGTACTTGAGGATCCGGTTTACCATGTTCCAGTGGTGTCTAGTTGGGTTTTGCATGTGTTGACTTACCTGGTTCACAGCAAAACAAATGTCAGGCCGAGTAATGGTAAGGTATATAAGCTTACCCACTAAACGTCGATATCGTGTGACATCTTCAATTGGAGCTGCATCAAGCTCCCCCTTTCCTCCTGTCTTATAGTTTTCCTCAAGTGGAGTTGTCACTGCCTTTGATCCAAGCTTTCCTGCTTCACTTAAGAGATCAAGTGCATATTTCCTTTGTGATAGGAATAATCCTTCATCAGACCTATATACTTCTATACCAAGGAAATATTTAAGCTCTCCAAGATCTTTAATATCAAATACTGATTTAAGAAACTCTTTAGTATCTTGAATGCCTACCTTGTCACTTCCAGATATGATGATATCATCAACATATACTAGTATGACCACTATACCTTTGTCACTTGGTAGTGTGAAGAGTGTATGATCTGATTCTGACTTGCGAAAGCCTCTCCCAAGCAAGGTTGTACTCAGTTTGTGGTACCATGCTCTAGGTGATTGCTTGAGACCATATATAGCCTTGTTGAGTTTAAACACTTTTCCCGGGCCGATGGTGTCTTCTAGACCGGGCGGTGGCCTCATGTAGACCTCGTCTTCAAGTTCTCCTTGTAAGAACGCGTTCTTCACGTCCATTTGCCATAGATCCCAATCCAAGTTTGTGGCCAAGGAGAGGATAACTCGAACTGTGTGTAGTTTGGCCACCGGAGCAAACGTATCCTTATAGTCCTCCCCATACGTTTGAGTAAACCCTCGAGCCACGAGTCTGGCCTTGTAACGTTCAATCTCACCATCACTTTTGTACTTAATCGTGAAGATCCATCGTGATGTGACGGCCTTCTTGCCTTTCGGTAGGTCAGCCTCATCCCAAGTGTGATTTTTCTCCATGGCCGTGGTCTCCGCATGAACCGCATCTCGCCAAACCTTGTGGTCCTTGGCCTCATCATATGTCTCTGGAACCCAATGTTTGTCAATTTGGCCAAGGAAGACTTGATGTTCCATAGGAAAATGGGCAAGCGTACATACGGCTTGAATCGGGTGTGCAACGGCCATGTTGTTGTAGTACACGCGAGTGTTCTTCCAGTTGGATGGGGGAAACTTGAGACGCTGGCTTCGCCGGAGGGGAATAATGTCTTCATTATCATGATTAGTTGTGGGTCGTGTGACCAGTTCCTCGGGTGAGACCTCTTCTTCTAGCATAGACTCGTCGTTGGTGTTCATCGGAGAATCCGGAGTGGACTGAGGCTGCTGAGTAGGCGGCACATCGGACTGTTCTGAATCATTATGAGCAAGTTCAATGGGTGGAACAGGTTCTCCTGGTGAATCTGTCCCGGGTGGATTGTCTTTGGCCCGAGCATTTTCGACGCCTAGCCGCTCGAGTATAATACGGAGGTTCCTTGTGCGATCGGATGTGGACGAGGGTAAGTCACGAAGATCTTCCCAATTCTTTTTGTTGTAGTACCCTTGAGACTCGACAAACTTCACATCACGAGAGACCATTACTCGTTTAGTTTCTGGATCATAGCACTTGTAGCCTTTTTGTGTGGTGGAGTACCCAAGGAACACCGCTTTGGTGCTTTTAGCCTCTAGTTTGTCTCGGAGCTCACCTGGTCTTAAGACAAAACAAGTACACCCAAACACACGTAAGTGATCAAATGTGGGTTGTTCTTTGTTTAATACCTCAAATGGGGAAATGTCAAGTAGGATCTTGGTGGGAGTGCGGTTAATGAGGTAACATGCGGTAAGGACCGCGTCGCCCCAAAACCGTTTTGGAACATTGGTGTGAAACATCATGGACCTTGCTACCTCCATGAGGTGTCTATTCTTTCTCTCAGCCACACCATTTTGTTGTGGGGTGTATGGACAACTTGTTTGGTGAATTATGCCAAATTTTGTAAGTTGTTGCTTGAAGGCATGACTTGTGTATTCCCCACCATTATCTGATCTCAAAATCTTAATTTTTGCATTGTAATGGTTAGTCACATAATTCTGAAAACTAACAAATGCCTCAAGCACCCTATCTTTAGTGGGAAGAAGTGTTAGCCAAGTATACTTAGATTTTTCATCAATGAAGGTGACAAAGTATTTTTGGTTATCTCTAGATAGACAAGGAGATGTCCAAACATCTGAATGGATTAAATCAAAACAATTTTCATAAATAGTAATAGACTTAGGAAAAACAGATTTGCAATGTTTACCAAGAATACAAGCCTCACACTCATCATTTTTAAAAGAAATATTAGGAAACATCAAATTTAAGGCTCTAGTGTGAGGATGTCCTAGCTTAGCATGTAAAATAGAATCACTAGGTTTAACAATAACAGAATTAAAACAAGATGCAGAAGAAGAAGATAGATTCAAGTCCTCAAGCACATAGAGATCATCCTTGGAACCTCCTTGGCCAAGAACTTTACTTGTCTCAATATCCTGAAAATGAACCTTGTTAGGACCAAATATTGCATAGCAATTTAAATCAGTGGTGGTTCTCTTAACTGATAGTAAGTTAGATGTGAAATTTGGCATATACAAGGCTTTAGTTTCCTTATCAAACAATTTCAAATTCCCTATGCCTTTAACTGGTACCTTCTCACCATTAGCTATCACAACATTACCATTAGCAGGTTTAATATCACTAATCAACCTAGGATCACTAATCATATGATGTGATGCACCAGAATCAACTATAAGCGGTTTAGTTTGATTTAGAGCAAGATAGGAGTTACCGGAGTTTTCTTTGAGGGCCTTAATGAGAGCGTCGAGGTCAGACTTCCTCACAAGGTCAGTGTTGGCTGCTAGGGCGGTTCCGTTCAGGTCAGAGACTCGTTGGTTTGACTCGGCGCTTGGCGGCTCCACAGTCGCTTGATGAGCTCTTGGTGCCCCACGGTTGTTCATAGACCGGTTGGCTCGGAGATGTGGGTGGAGAATCCAACACTGATTCTTGAAGTGGCCCGGCTTCTTACAATGGTTGCATACTGGAGGGTTCTTGTCGTCACCTCGGTAGTAGCCCTTGTTTGCGGTTGCTCCATCAGCCTTGTTAGCGGTTATAAGCTCCCCCTTGCTTCCAAACAGCCCCATGGAACCATGTTCCTTTTGAATCTGGCTGCACACGTCCTCTAGGCTAGGGAGCTTGTCTGACCTCAATATGTGTTTGATGAGGTCGTTGTAGGATGGGTTTAGCGTGAGGAGGAGGCCGAACACCTTGTCCTGCTCGCGCCTCTCGTTCAAGATGGCCGGATCAAGTGTAGCCGGCCTAAGCATCTCAAGCTCTGCCCAAAGAGACCGAAACTTCCCAAAGTGTTTGGTGAACTCCATGTCTTCTTGGCTTAGATTGTTTATGGCTCTCTTGATCTCAAAGACTCGGTTTAAATTGGTAGTGTTACCAAACACATTTTGTAGTGTGTCCCATAGGTCCTTAGCCGTTTCACAGTAAGAGTAGGCTTCGAGTATTGGAGCATCAAGAGAGTTCTGGATGATGGCGAGCACACTTTGGTCCTCTTGGAACCACTTGTCTTCGCCGCTAGTGACCGCTTCTTTGCCGTCTTGGGTAGGCTCTTCCTTGGGAGCCTCCTTTGTGGTAATATGGGTCCAAAGCCCTCGGCCACATAGGGCCGTCTTTGTGGTTCTTGCCCACAACAAATAGTTCTCTCCTTTGAGAGTAACTGGAACAATCAATGTCTTGGTGCCTTCCATGGAGTTTTGTCCGCTGGTCAATGTTATTATCCAACAGTTAAAGAGAGATGTCCCTTAAGTCGAAACAGAGAATGAAAGAGAGATGAAGCGGAAGTATAAGGTGGGTGAGAGATTCAGAGTTAGGAACTAAATGGCTCTGATACCATGTAAGATTTAGAAGTGTGGTAGTGTAGAAATCGAGTGTATGGAACGAGAGAGAGAGTTGAAGTGTAAGGGAGTGTAGAAGAAGAATTCTTACTTCTTACCTAAAATGGTTCCTAGTTACAATCTAATTATAGGCTATACAAAGTGGAATATTCTCTACAGATCCTATGCACAAGTTACATGACTGAAAGTGACATGTTCTCTTTAACACACACATGTGACTCTTGTTTGACTTCTCTTTGCTTCCCACTTGTGTGATATCGACAACGGCTAGAGGGAAGAAGATTCTAGAGCCTAAGTGACCGTTGGAGACCTTGTCTTGTGGGCTGGTCTCGCTGGACCTCGAATGTGTACGGACAGCCTCTAATGTGTACGGATGGCCCATCTCGGAGTGGTTGTACGGACGAGGTGCATTGTACGGACATGGTGTGAGTTCTCATAGAAAACAGGCTAAAACCAGGATAAAACATTGATTCGAAGAAGTAACAGCTATGTTACTCTTTCTAGGGTCAAAATATTTAAGAATCCAATGCATTTGACTAATTATAAAAGCTTGGGTTGAATTTGAGTATTTATACACCAACTATACCCATTTTGGCCCGAAAGAGGCTAAAACCGAGAAAACATTGATTCGAACCAGTAAACAGCTCTGTTTCAGTTTCTAGGGACATAATTTGTGACAATCCAATGCATTTGACTAATTGTAATAGTTCGGGAT
>NW_010922640.1:4350-4981 GCF_000633955.1 Camelina sativa | reverse complement strand
CCACTCTCGTCCTCCACGCATCCGCAGCAGTAGGATCAACACCTCCCAACAACTGCTCAGTACGCAACCGACCCATCTCTGTCAACATGCTGAGATAACGAGCATGGACCCCCGCATCCGCAGCCACTGGCTGCCGCTCCTCCGCCACCACTGGTGGCACTACCTGAGCCTGAGCCGGTACCACTGGTGGTAACCACTCTAACACCTGTGCTAGCAAAGCCGCAACGTCTACACCAGGGACTCCACCCGCTGGGACCCCCACACCCGGGACCCTAGCATCACCGGCCACTGGAGCATCAACACCGCCCCCTCCTGCCACACTCACGGAATCCCCTGGAACATCCTGCGACTCGCCAACACCCTCAGCTGTCACACTCTGGTCCTCGGTCTCACTAACCACTGGGGCTCTACCCCTACCACGACCACGTCCGCGACCACGTCCGCGTCCACGACCTCGACCAGCCACAGCATCCTCTCTAACCATCTGCACTACCATGAACAGAAGGCTAAGCAAACAATTTCTATTATAACACAGAAACATAAACTCACCGTGGAATCACACACTCGGCTCGAAGAGGATGTTCTAGGACTTCATGCCACACACAATTGACTAACTCACATAATCAATCAA
>NW_010922640.1:0-491 GCF_000633955.1 Camelina sativa | reverse complement strand
GTCCCCGGTTCCAGTTCAATGGTAAAAGGATCCGACCGAGATGGTGGTAATCCATGCAAAGACTGAAACACATCCTCAAACTCCTCTACTACCGGAATACCGCTAACCGTAGACTTCCCCACTGACTCTGGCATAGATATAGTAACCAAATAAGCCTCACGGCCCTGCTCGATCATCTTCCCAGCCTGAATGGCTGAGATCACGAGACTCCCCGAAGTCGGTCTAATACCCTGAAAAACCAACTTCCCTTCTGGACGCTCAAACTCCACTCTACCCCGATAGCAATCTAAATGCACCATATGTCGATGCATCCAATCAATCCCGAGAATAACATCATACAGCTCCACTAGACTGATCAGCAAATCCGCTGGCCATGACTCTCCTGCGATCTGAATATCAATTTCTCTAACCCGTCCAATAACCCTCAGGAACTTGCCTCCCGCTACTCTAACAACTCCTGTACGCTCTCCAGGATCCCCACTGATCCCCGC
>NW_010922639.1:4591-4985 GCF_000633955.1 Camelina sativa | reverse complement strand
TGAATTTCTCTACAATATTAACAAATATCTCTATCACTGCTGCAACTTTTCAAACTATTGAGAAAATTGTAACTCCAAAACCTTATATCCATAGATTCATGGTTTACGCCGAGAGAAAGAAGTGGCTCTTTAATTCAATCCTGATGCATTTTTTTCTTTTGGTTATGCATATACTTTCTTGCGACATGTTATAAGTCTCTCTAAATTTTTTATGTAAATATTGAAACTATTTTTGTGATATAAAAAATAATAAAATACATGAATATGTCTCTTTGCTTTTAATGAGGATAGACATGTGACACTCTCTCCACTGCTGATATGTCAATCAGATGGACAGAGTTGACCATCTTTCATAATATAGATGGGTGTGATTGGAAACCAGGTTTTTGCGGAA
>NW_010922639.1:0-968 GCF_000633955.1 Camelina sativa | reverse complement strand
GTAGAATTCTTCCTTTTTGTTTTAAGATAAAGAGATTTTTTGTAAATTTGGGTTGTAAGCTTTCCTATTTTCTTTTTCCCTGCTAATTAGAATACTTCCCTTTTTGTTTTAAGCTAAAAAGAGTATTTTTTAAATTTGGAATTTTTAATTTGAATGATTTAGCATTTAAGAACGATTTTACATTTATTTTGGAAAAGAAAATTTTAAATTTACAATTTTCATTATAGATTAAACTTTTTCATCTTAAATTTACAATTTTTATTATAGATTAAATTTTTCAAAATTACATAGATTTTATTTCCATAGATTTTACTTTTTTTCTTTTCTTTAAAAATCTAAATAATATATAAATTCTGGAGATTTTTTAAAATTGCTAATTAGTGAGGTGGCCATTAAACTTTTTCAAAATTACATAGATTTTATTTCCATAGATTTTACTTTTTTCCTTTTCTTTAAAAATCTAAATAATAAATAAATTCTGGAGATTTTTTAAAATTGTTAATTAGTAAGGTGGCTAATCACTAATGGTGGGTTTTTAAATTTTTCTTTTTCTTTAAAAACCTAAATAATATATAAATTCTAAAGATTTTTTAAAATGTTAATTAGTGAAGTGGCTAATCACTATTGGTGGAGAATTTTTAAAATGTTAATTAGTGAGATGGCTAATCACTATTGGTGATTTTCTGAAGATTTTTTAAAATGTTAATTACTGAGGTGACTAATCACTATTGGTGGATATTTATAAAAATGTTAATTATTGAGATGGCTAATCACTATCGGTGATTTTAAAGCTTAGGTGGACGCCTTTAAAAATGTTAATTAGTGAGGTGGTTAATCCCTATTGGATGTTTTAAATCCTATGTGGACGCCTTAAGAGCTTATAGCTCTTACTTTTTATTAGTATAGATTCCAAGTCCATGACAAAAGAAGAAATTAGGTTCAAAAGAATATTCATCAGTTTTGGTTTA
>NW_010922638.1:0-5019 GCF_000633955.1 Camelina sativa | reverse complement strand
GACGGTAATCATGCCAGCTAGCTAGGAGCTTATAATCCTTAACTCTAGTTAGTTTATTACTAACCACGGTAGGTAGTTCTCCTTTATTCCTCGGTCAACAGGACACCTCACTGCTTCTAGGCTCTTCCTCCCTTGTTGGGTTTTTCTTGGGCCTTGAGCCTTCTCCGATACTGAAATAGAACTGGTGGGTGCCTTGCTTCATACGTATCAATACCATCTCCTTCAACTACAACCTTGTCCTCAAGGTTGAACTTTGGAAACTGACCTTTGATGGTAGACACCCATTCCCAAGAACTCTCATAGTCTGGCATTCCTCTCCACTTGATCAACACTTCTGGCTGACCCGAAATAGGATTTTTTCGAGTACCTGCTACCGCTTCTGGTTCCGCATGGAGGAAGCCGTCTTCGGTGATCTGAGGGGGAATTGGGGTGGCTGTTGGAGGTTCACCTATCGCCCTCTTCAACTGGGAGACAAGGAATGTGGGGTGTATCTTTGCTTCCGCGGGAAGTTTCAATCTGTATGCGACCCTTCCGACTTTGGCTTCCACGGGGTAAGGTCCATAGAAACGCGCTGCTAGTTTTTCATTGACTCTTCTAGCCAAGGATCGACGTCTGTATGGCCTCATCTTCAAGTAGACCTGTTCCCCAATGTCAAACTCCACCTCTTTCCTGTGCTCATCAGCTCACTTCTTCATTTGTTGTTATGTTCTGTGGAGATGAGCCTTTATTATTGATAATACTGCATCTCTCTCCAGTAATTGTTTCTCCAAATCCGCGTTGGCTGTGGATCCATTCTCATATTTGATCACTGGAGGAGGGTCGCGGCCATACACTGCGTGAAAAGGAGTCGTTCCGAGAGACGAGTGAAACGATGAGCTGTACCAATACTCAGCCCACGCCAGATACTGAGCCCATGTGCGAGGCTGATCTCCCGCGAAACATCTCAGATAAGTTTCCAAGCTGCGGTTTGTTACCTCAGTCTGTCCGTCAGACTGGGGGTGGTACGCCGTACTAAAGCACAGTTTGGTCCCTGCCAGTTTGAACAGCTCCTTCCAGAATTGACTGGTGAACACCTTGTCCCTATCTGAGACAATGGACCGAGGAAATCCATGCAGCTTAATGATCTCCTGTACAAACATATTGGCCACATCTGCTGCTGTGAATGGGTGCTTCAATCTCAAGAAGTGAGCATACTTGGACAATCTGTCCACAACCACTAAGATGGCGTTATTCCCACCAGATTTAGGCAGCCCTTCGACAAAGTCCATCGACAGGTCTTCCCAAATCCTTTCTGGTACGGGTAAAGGTTGTAGCAACCCCCCGGAGCTAACGTCGAGTACTTGTACCTTTGGCATACCTGACAAGCAGCCACGTATTGTCTGATATCGTGCATCATTCCTTGCCAATAAAACATGTCCCCAATACGCTTTTGAGTTTTGAGAACCCCTCCGTGACCCCCCATTTTCCCATCGTGAAACTCTTTCAAGATCAACCCGATGATTGCTGAAGTTTTTGGGATGACCAACCTTCCTTGTCGCAGCAAACGCCCATTCACCAGTGAGTAATCCGGTTGTGACTTGCCATCCTTCACGAGGTCACGAATGATCCCCTGAAGCTCCTCGTCTTTGTCAACCTCCGCACAGATTTCTTCCAACTGAATAGCCGCAGGAACTGACAACGTGAAGAGTGTTGGCGCCACTTCTTTCCTCGACAGGGCATCCGCTGCTTTATTTTCCAACCCTGGCTTGTATTGAATGTCGAAGTCGAAGCCTAGCAGTTTGGTGAGCCACCGTTGATAGTCCAAGTTAACTTCCCGCTGCTCCAACAGAAATTTTAGGCTCTTTTGATCCGTTTGCACCACAAATCTTCTTCCTAACAAGTAGTGCCTCCACTTTTGAATGGCAAAGACGATGGCCATTAGTTCCCTTTCATATACTGACTTGAGACGTTGTCGGTCTGTAAGCGAGTGACTGTAATAAGCCAAGGGTTTCTCCTTTTGCATTAATACAGCCCCCAACCCTACCCCTGAGGCATCTGACTCCACCACAAACTCTTCTGAGAAGTCGGGTAGTGCGAGGACTGGAACTGACACCATTGCCGTCTTGAGTCTTGCAAAAGCCTCTCTTGCCTTGTCAGACCACACAAACTTGTCCTTCCTGAGCATGTCAGTTAGAGGTCGAGCAATGTCTCCATATCCCAACACGAACTTGCGGTAGTAGCCTGTTAATCCCAAGAATCCTCTTAGTGCCTTGATGTTGTTTGGCTCTTCCCATTCGGTCATTGCTTTAATCTTTTGAGGATCTGCAGCCACCCCTTCTGCTGATATGATGTGACCGAGGTACTCTATCTGTTGACTACCAAACTGGCACTTTTTGCGGTTCGCAAATAACTGGTGCTGTTGCAACACTTGTAGAACTGCCTTGAGATGCTCTCGATGCTCAGAAGCTGATTTACTGTAAATCAAAATATCGTCAAAGAAGACCAGTACAAATTTCCGCAAGAAGGGTCTGAAAACATCGTTCATCAGTGACTGGAAGGTAGCAGGCGCGTTGGTTAGCCCGAAGGGCATAACCAGGAACTCATAGTGACCGTCATGGGAGCGGAAGGTGGTCTTGTGCACATCTTCTTCCTTGACCAGTATTTGATGATATCCCGATCTCAGGTCCAGTTTGGAGAAGATCAGAGCCCCTTGTAGTTCATCAAGGAGTTGGTCGATCATGGGAATGGGGTAGCTGTCAGGAACTGTTGCCTTGTTGAGAGCTCGGTAGTCCACGCAAAATCTCCAGCTGCCATCTTTCTTTTTCACCAAGAGAACTGGACTGGAAAAAGGGCTTCCGCTTTCCCTAATGATACCTGCTGACAACATGTTGGAGATTTGCTTCTCTAACTCCTCTTTTTGAGCTTGTGGGTACCTGAAAGGCCGAACGCTTACTGGTTCTGCGCCTGTTTTAAGTTTGATGGAGTGCTCTTTGCCTCTTGAAGGAGGTAACCCTTTAGGCTCTTCGAACACTTCTTGGAATTCTTTCAAGAGTTGACGGAACTCGCTTGAGCAGGCTCCTTCTTTGTCCTCCTTTAGCAGTTCATTGTACTCAATCAGCAACCCTTCTCCCTCCTGTTTTAGTATCCTCCACATTGCCTTGAGCGAAATGGCCGTATTTGAAAGACTGTGGTCTCCTTTCAAGATTACGGGTCTCCCGTGAGCCCAGAGTGACATTACTTGTTCCTTCCAGTTCACCCGAGTCTCTCCCAAGGTTTCTAGCCACTGCATTCCTAGGATCACATCCACCCCGCCTAGATCAATTGGTAAGAAGCTCGTAATCAGGTTATAGCCCGGGAGTACCAACCTTACTGCTTGACACACCCCAGTCCCGTGAACTATTATCCCCGTTCCCATCAGAATCCCGTATTCCTGAGTCCCCCTCAATACTATCCCCAAACGGTGAACCATTCGAGTCGATATGAAATTGTGGGATGCTCCACTGTCAATCAAGATTGTTACCTCCTCTGTCTGGATGAGCCCCCTTAACTTCATGGTGCGTGGTGACGATATGCCCGCTGCTGATCCCAAGGAAAGAACAGCGCATTCCGCCACCTCACCTGTGACCGCATCGAAGGTTTCTTCTTCCACATCATAAAAACAATCCGCGTCTCCTACCTCTTCGCTCACTACCATCACTTGTAACTCTTTCATCCTACACCGGTGACCCGCATGGAACCTCTCGTCACACCGGAAACATAGTCCTTTTGCCCTCCTGTCATTGGCTTCAGAATCAGTCAACCGTCGGTAAGGGAATCTCTTAGCTTCACCACTCTTTGTCTGATGAGATTTCGGGTTTCCAGCCTGACGATTCGGCTGTGTTTGCTTGTCTAGGGTAATGTTGTTTTTTTGAACTGACAAATTTACCCCCTCATTACTTTGTTGACCCCCACTCGAGTGTTGACTGCCACGAGTTACTATTCTCTCGCCTCCGACCCGTGTTAATGTTCCCCCACCATTTCCCGACGACAACTCCGTCGACGGTTCCGACCACTCTTCCACCTTTCTGGACAGAGTCATCATTCTTTTCAGATTCCTGGGCTCCAACATCTTAACCCCTGCTCTGATTTTTGGCTTGATACCGATCATGAAAGCTGATTCCAAAACCTTCTCAGAGACCTCCGGAGCGTTTGTCGCCAAGGCGATGAAATCTTTGCAGTAACGCCCCGTGGACTCGTCTTGACGTAACAATAACAGCCTTTCTCCTGCGGTTAGGTCGTGAGATACCGAGAAATCTTCCAACATGCGTTCTTTCATCCGTTCCCACCCCAAAAACGGCCTCCGGTCGCGTTCCCACCGATACCAGGTCAGAGCCTCACCGTCGAAACACATTCGGACTGCCTTGAGTTTCTCATCCTCCGTGAACTCCTCCATTTCGAAGTATTGTTCCACTCTTTGGACCCAGACCTCCGCGTTTTCTCCATCAAACAGTGGTATTTCAATTTTCCTAGTCAATGGGTCGTTCTTTTCTTGAATGTCACTCTTTGGGTCTTGTAAAGCTGGTGTCGGTGTCTGACTGGGTGTGAAGAGACGATGTACGACGTTGGTGGTGGTGGCGTTGATATCGGAGGGTTGGGAGTCCCCTTCTATCGCCCATGAACGCCTCTCTTTGCCGAACAGTCGTTTTTGAATGATCTCCAGAACGTCTAACTTCCCCATCTGTTTTTCCATGTTGTCCAGCTTCTCCATTTGTTTCCGCATTTCTTTCACCTCGCTCTCCAACTCAGAGATCTTGCTGACATCACGCTGAAGATTCTCGACCGCTTTCTCCATTTCCTCCATTTTTTTCGTCATGGTTTGTCTGTTTTCCCAAGAAAGAACGGCTCTGATACCAATTTGATAGATATTAGTGGTGTAAACTTGCTAAAAACAGAGTCACTGGAATACTTCTTTATTCTTATGATATCGGAAATACAAGATTGAGAGAACTTACGCAATCTCTCCCTCCCCCTTACAACCAAAACGATCCAGAATCTAGATAC
>NW_010922637.1:4678-5072 GCF_000633955.1 Camelina sativa | reverse complement strand
GTTGTTTGGTTCGGGTTGGTTCAATTAAGAATCCCTAATCGTATTTATAAGCGTTTTAGACGAATTAGGGGTTTCGGAAAGTCTCTTTTCGTCGCCGTTAAGTGAGAAAAAGAGAGAAAAGAGAGAAAAACATTTCTGTGATTTTTTTCTGGGCTTGGTCTTGGTGATTTGGGAGAGATCTGAGGCTGTAGAGGTGATAGTTGTTGCTGGGAACGAAGGAGAAGCTTATGGAGGTGTTGATTCTATCGTTTCTCAATCCAATCTTCCTGTTTTTGAGGTGAGTGCTTGACCATGGTTGATCTAAGCATGAGATCTCTTTTGTTTGGGTGTTTTCTTGTTGTTTGTGTTGTTTGCTTGCTTGGGTTCGTTGTTTTCGTGATTCCCAGTGATTTCC
>NW_010922637.1:0-2768 GCF_000633955.1 Camelina sativa | reverse complement strand
GAGCAGCGGGCGGTGATGGAGCCGCGGACAGATACTCGGGTGTGTTACTACTGTAGAGAGACGGGGCATATCAAGCCTCGTTGTCCCAAGTTGCAGCAGATGGCAGTAGCAACAGTGCAGGCTGGTGGTCAGTCAAGAGTGCAGCAGGGTGTGCAGCCGGTGGGTTGGATCGAGCCGACGTCACAGGTGTACTCGACTAGGGAGCCCGGTGGCACTAGTGCAGGAGCGATCACAGGTATAACTTCTGAGATTCAAACTTGGTCAATTCAATAGTTCAGATTATATTTGTTTTTGCTTGTGGTCAAGTGTTAGGTTCTCAACACATGAGGTTTGTGTAGGGACCTTGTTGGTGGGCGGGTTTAAGTCCCATGTCATGTTTTATTCTAGAGCTTCTCATAGCTTCATTACTCCGGAGTGTGCCGATAGTGCGGGATCAGAGGGGATCCTGGAGAGCGTACAGAAGATATCAGAGTTGCAGGAGGCAAGTTCCTGAGAGTCATTGGACGAGCTGGAGGAGTTGATATTCAGATCGCACGAGAGTCGTGGCCAGCGGATTTGCTTATCAGTCCAGTGGAGTTGTATGATGTTATTCTCGGGATGGATTGGTTGCATCGACATAAGGCGCATTTGGATTGCTATCGGGGTAGAGTGGAGTTTGAGCGTCCAGGAGGGAAGTTGGTTTTTCAGGGTATTAGACCGACTTCGGGGAGTCTCGTGATCTCAGCCGTTCAGTCTGGGAAGATGATCGAGAAGGGACGTGAGGCTTATCTGGTTACTATATCTATGCCAGAGTCAGTGGGAAAGTCTACGGTTAGCGGTATTCCGGTAGTGGAGGACTTTGAGGATGTGTTCCAGTCATTGCACGGATTACCACTATCTCGGTCGGATCCTTTTACTATTGAGCTGGAACCGGGGACGATGCCGTTATCCAAGGCTCCTTACAGGATGGCTCCAGCAGAGATGGCAGAGCTGAAGAAGCAGCTGGAGGATTTGTTGAGTAAGGGCTTTATCCGTCCTAGTTGTTCACCGTGGGAAGCTCCACTGCTGTTTGTTAAGAAGAAGGATGGGAGTTTTCGGTTGTGTATCGACTATCGGGGTTTGAACCGAGTTACTGTGAAGAACAAGTACCCTCTCCCAAGGATTGATGAGTTGTTGGATCAGTTGAGGGGTGCTACTTGTTTCTCCAAGATCGACTTAGCATCAGGTTATCATCAGATTCCTATACATGAGGCAGATGTGAGGAAGACGGCTTTCAGGACGAGATATGGGCATTATGAGTTTGTAGTGATGCCTTTCGGGTTGCCTAATGCACCAGCTGCGTTTATGAGATTGATGAACAGCTTGTTTCAGGAGTTTTTGGACAAGTCAGTCATCATTTTCATCGACGACATTCTGGTAATTTCCAAGAGTTCTGAGGAGCATGCAGTACATCTGAGAGCAGTTCTGGAGAAGCTGCGGGAGCAGAAGTTGTTTGCTAAGCTGAGTAAGTGCAGTTTCTGGCAGCGTGAGATGGGGTTCTTGGGTCATATTGTTTCAGCTGAGGGAGTTTCAGTGGATCCAGAGAAGATTCAGTCCATCAGGGAGTGGCCGAGGCCGCAGAGTGCCACTGAGATTCGGAGTTTCCTGGGGTTAGCAGGTTACTACAGGAGGTTTGTTCGGGGTTTTGCGAGTATGGCTCAGCCGATGACTAAGCTTACAGGGAAGGATGTCCCGTTTGTGTGGTCACCAGAGTGTGAGGCAAGTTTTGCAAGTCTCAAGCAGATGTTGACTACCACACCGGTGTTAGCACTGCCTGAGCAGAACGAGCCTTATGTTGTGTATACAGATGCTTCTAGAGTGGGGTTGGGTTGTGTACTTATGCAGCAGGGGAAGGTTATAGCCTATGCTTCGCGGCAGTTGCGGAAGCATGAAGCTAATTATCCTACTCATGATTTGGAGATGGCAGCAGTGATTTTTGCTCTGAAGATTTGGAGATTTTATCTGTATGGTGGGAAGGTACAGGTATTTACAGATCATAAGAGTCTGAAGTACATTTTTACTCAGCCTGAGCTGAATTTGAGGCAGAGGCGTTGGATGGAGTTGGTAGCGGATTATGATTTGGACATAGCTTACCATCCTGGTAAAGCTAACCTGGTTGCAGATGCCTTGAGTCGGAAGCGGGCAGCTTTGGCTCAGGAGCAGGATATGGAGGCGTTGGTAGGTGAGATTAGTGCATTGCGTCTGTGTGCTATCTCAAAGGAACCTTTGGGTTTGGAGGCAGCTGATCGAACGGATTTGTTGAGCAGAGTGCGGTTAGCTCAGGAGAGCGATGTGGGGCTGGTGAATGCCTCTAAGGCTGCAGGTTCAGAGTATCAGGTGTCTGCTAATGGTACTATCCTTGTGCATGGTCGGGTTTGGGTGCCCAAGGGTGAGAATTTGAGGCAGGAGATACTGAGAGAGGCTCATTCGAGCAAGTTCTCTATTTATCCAGGGGCGACCAAGATGTACCGTGACCTCAAGCGGTATTATCATTGGGTCGGGATGAAGAAGGACGTAGCTGACTGGGTGGCGAAGTGTGATACTTGCCAGCTAGTGAAGGCGGAGCATCAGGTTCCTGGTGGTTTATTACAAAGTTTGCCCATTCCAGAGTGGAAGTGGGATTTGATCACGATGGACTTTGTGGTGGGTTTGCCTGTGTTGAGGACGTTTGATGCAATTTGGGTCATTGTGGACCGTTTGACTAAGTACGTGAGGGAGATAGTCAGATTGCATGATGTTCCTGCTAGTAT
>NW_010922636.1:2435-5086 GCF_000633955.1 Camelina sativa | reverse complement strand
AAGAAGGTTCACCTTGGCTGTCAACTCGTCAATCTTTTGCGTATCGATACTGTTGACCTTCACGGACCTGTCATACCCAGGAGCCTTGTTGCTGGAGCTTGCAGCTAGGTTCTCAATCAACGGATATGCTCCTTCCTTAGACTTTGTCATAAAATCCCCATTGCTGGCCGAGTTGAGAACGTTTCTGTAGTCCCAGTTAACTCCATCATAAAAAATGCCCAGAATCTGTTCATCACTGAATCCATGGTGCGGACACTCTCTACGGCACTCTTTGTACCTCTCCCAAGCCTCGCAGAAGGCTTCTCCAGTGTGCGGTTGGAACGATGAAATCTTGTTCCTCAGGGCAGCGGTCTTAGCCTTGGTGTAGAAATGGTCCAGAAACGCAGACCTACACTGTTCCCATGATGTCAGAGACCCAGGTGGCAATGACTTCAGCCAACGTGAAGCTCTATCCGCAAGAGAGAAGGGAAAGAGCTTGCACTTCAGAAAGTCTGGCGGTATCCCATTTGAACCAGTGGTGCTACATATCTCCTCAAAATTCTCGATGTGGTCCATCGGAATCTCAGCTGGGAGACCGTGAAATAGGTGCTGCTTCACTAGAGAGATCATCTGTGGCTTGATCTCAAAATCTTGGCTCGGGATGGTGGGAGGAACAATCGCCGCTCGGTTGGTGTAGAACACATGCGGGTTGTCCTTGTCCCCAATGGACGGTTGTGGCGGCGCGGCTCTTTCGTGTTGAGCACGGAGCAACTGCCCCAACTGTTGTCGAAGTTGCTGCAACTCGGCAGCCATATCCTCATTGTTTCTGTTGTCACCCATGTTGACGGATTGAAACTTTCTGTTCTTGCGGTTTGTTCTTTCTGCCAAAGAGAGCTCTGCGGCTGACAAAGCAACTAGTTCTTCGGTGTTGTTTCTTCTTGTAGATCTTCTTGACATGCACCTGAAACACACGCAAAGAAGAAGCAGAAAGACAAATCAGTAAGGTCTTAGTCTAGTAATTTCGCCGAAAACCAAAGGTAAAAATTTGGTCCCCGGCAACGGCGCCAAAAACTTGATAACAAGAGTTTTAAACCCTATTTTCCTACTGCAAGTGCACAGCAAAGAAGTAGTACTTAGGGGTCGAATCCCACGAAGACCAAGTTTTACTCTATGGTTCTATTGGTTCAATTTCAAGCTAAGACAATTCAAAGTTGGGTTTGTTTGGTAACAGTAACGCGATTAAAACGGTATAAAAAGGCAATAAGCAAAACACTAGATCAGGGGTAATTCTCGGGAATTTCAGAGATAGCAACTAAACAACTATTCAGGGCATAGATTAAGTACCAGTCTAGAACTCAAACATAAATATAAACTGATCCACTGTCGTGGTATCAATAACTCTATCTGATCGATTCTGTGCGGAAACGCGGAGCACGTGCTCAGACATCCGGAGCACATGCTCGGCGGTCCATAAACCCTAAACTGTCGTTTGAGCCCAGAATCGCAGACAAGCATTAAAGAACAGGAATGATAAGTTCACAAATCACCTACACATCAACTTTCGCAGGTCTAGGATAATTTGCCCACTAATGTCTTTTCTAGCAACCTATTACACTTTTGATGAATAGATAAACCTAGAATCATAGATTGGGTGATCAAATCAACCTAAGCATTAAGTCTAACAATAGTGAAGACAATCGATTATATAAAGCCCTATTTGTGTTCTGTTGCTAACCCATGAAACCCCTTTTGAAACCCCTAATCTAGCAAAGAAAACTACTCAGACATAGAGAAATGAATCATAGCAAAAGATGAGAAATTCAATGACATAAAAATAAAAAGGGTTCAGAGAATGCTTCACAAGGTAGCCGCTCTTCTCCCTCTCACAAAAACGTCGCTCAAAAACAAAAGAAAAAGGTATATCCCTCTCTCCTAAAAACCCTAGGTTAAATAGCATACAAGTAGAGAAAAATAAGGAAAGATTCCAAATTCAAATCTCCCTATTAAAAAGCGATCTCAGCCCTCTTTCTCTCACAAAGGATCGCCTAAAATAAGGGGAATTAGGCAGGGAATCGGCGCCTAGATGCTTGCCACGTGTCGTCATGAAACCGTAGAGTTGGGAGCATGTGCTCGGAAATCGGGAGCATGTGCTCCTGGGTCTAAAATCAGCTTTTCTGCTCCAATTCAACTCCTTTCTGCTCCGATTGCTCCTGCTGTTCCAATCCTTGCTTTTAGCTTCCTAGCCTCTTATTATAACCTGAAAAGGACTCAAACAACTACAAAACTGTCAAATAAACGAGGTCAAAGTGAGTCAAAACCGTAACATATCAGGTACCAACAATGAGGTTTGTGACGCTAAACCTCAAGGTCCTTAAGGTATTAATAATAATAAGAGCTCGATAAATTATATCATGTCTAGAATAAAATGGAACTGCAAAGATGTCGACATTAATGAAATAATTGCATGCAAGGTAGCACTTGAAGTAAATGAGGATCAGAAACTCACGTCTATATTAGAGTGCACTCAAAGTAAAGATTGGCTAAAAATGGAAAGAAGCCATTGACGTGGAGTTAAACTCTTTAAAGAAGAGAGATGTGTTTGGTCCGACCTTAAGGACAACACTTGATATAAACCAGTTGGACATAAGTTGGTCTTTGTAAGAAAGAGAAAT
>NW_010922636.1:0-912 GCF_000633955.1 Camelina sativa | reverse complement strand
TTCAAGAAGCTCACGCACCAGATTGGAATGCGGAGGCTTAAGGACTTGGAGTGATGTTTGGATCAGGGGGAGCAATGTGTGCTGTACTCTTTTTCCTTCACCAAGGTTTTGTCCCATTGGGTTTTCCTGGTAAGGTTTTAATGAGGCAGCATCCCCTAAGCACATTGCAGCGATCCCATCCAACATAGGCACGATCATCTCGTCCAAGGGGGAGTGTTGTAAAACACTTAGTGGACTCTATAGACCGGCCCGTTCACAGTCCATTAGGACATGGCCTTACGGCCCATGTACGGTCCATCCTTGTACGCCCCATCGGCCATTGCTTTACGGCCCATGGCCTATTCTATGTCCTAGTCGGTTTATGGGCTTTAGCCTTTGTACTCTACTATATATATACTTGTAAACCTCGACATTCATTAATAAGACTAAGAGATTTCATCCTTCAACTCTCTAGTTTCATAACAGTAAAAGCTTAGTTTTAGAGTTTGTATGATATGTATATCTTATATATATAATTTTAATCTTTTAAAAGGTTTATCTCCATTTTCTATTTTATATTAACATCTTATAAGTCATTATTTTCATATTTTCTTACAATATTCACAACACAATAAGACCATGAAGTTGAAATAATCCATATCTAATTATCTATTATGTCTCTGGTTATCTTACATACTCATGTATCATTTTTAATAATTTATAAAGATCAATATAATTATCCATTTATAAAGACTATTTTGTTTTGTGATCCAATTGATTTTCATTTAATGTTTTCTAATTTTTTTTATTTTTTTATTTGCTTTCTAATTGCTTTAAACAATATTTAAGATCCAATAAACACAATACATTTAACTTATAAGTAATAATTCTCTCCTCCTCCCCCACCAATATCAAATGTTGTTATATCTCATA
>NW_010922635.1:0-5127 GCF_000633955.1 Camelina sativa | reverse complement strand
ACGCTAAAAATTGCTGTAGGACAACGATACAGTAGCAAAAAGCAGTTTAGGGATTACGTGAAACTTATTTCGGTTAGGGATGGATTTGATTTTAATGTACCAGTCTCAAATCCGAGACAAGTGGTTTTTAGGTGTTGGGTTAAAGGATGTCTTTGGAGAGTTCGTGCATCTGTACAAGGGGATGACCCGAATTTTCATGTTTGTGTATACAATTCGGAATACACATGTTCTGTGACGGAACGTTCTACTAGATGCCATCAATCAACAGCTGATGTACTGGCAGGTCTTTACAGGGACTATCTTGGTGATCTTGGTCAGGATGTTAAACCTAAAAGTGTCCGAGTCATTTTCAATAAGCAATTTAGTCTAAAGGTAATTACTATGTTTCGACTGACTTATTGATAATAATGGTTGAGTTATATGTATGTATAGGCTGAGTTACTTATTGATAACAATGGCTGAGTTATAGGTATGTATAGGCTGAGTTATTTACATTTTACGGCTCATTTATTGATTATTTAATGCTGACTTATTCGAATGTATCGGCTGAGTTATTTATATATTATGGCTGATTTATTAATTTGTTGGTGTCGACAGATGGGTTATTGGAAGGCATATCGAACGCTGCTGAATGCAAGGCAGATCCATCAGGGAACTCCTGAGGAAAGTTTTAGCGAGTTGCCTTCTTACATATTCAAGTTAAAAAGGGAAAATCCGGGTACAGTCACGCGTCTTCAAATAGGTGATGAAGATAGATTCAAATATGTTTTTATTGCTTTTGGTGCGAGTATTGCTGGGTTTGCTTTCATGCGCAAAGTTGTTGTTGTCGACGGAACGTTTCTCCATGGTAGTTACAAAGGGACACTTCTAACAGCCCTAGCTCAGGATGGTAACTTTCAAATTTTCCCATTAGCTTTCGCTGTTGTTGACACTGAAAATGATGAGTCTTGGCGTTGGTTCTTTACACAACTCAAAGTTGCCATTCCAGACGAAAAGGATCTTGCGGTAATCTCCGACAGACATCAGTCAATAGGGAAAGCGATTCGTCAAGTGTATCCGTTGGCTTCACGTGGAATTTGCACTTACCATTTGTATAAGAACATCTTGGTGAAGTTCAAAGGAAAACATTTGTTCCCTCTGGTGAAAAAAGCGGCAAAGTGTTTTAGGCTAACTGATTTTAATGAGGCTTTCAATGAGATTGAAGCACGTCATCCCGAACTACATGGATACCTCCAACGAGCTGGTGTCCGAATGTGGGCGCGTGTTCATTTCCCGGGTGAAAGGTACAATTTAATGACAACGAATATTGCAGAATCAATGAACCATGCACTGTCAAATGCTAGAAGTCTTCCCATAGTTCAACTTCTAGAATCGATACGGGATATGATGACCAGATGGTTTTCTGAACGGAGAGAGGATGCGAAATCGCAGCAAACAACGCTCACTCGAGGTGTTGAGAAACTATTACAGGTAATTTTACATAAGTCAGTCGTCAATGTTGATAACTCAGCCGTAACAGTTACCATATCTCTGCCGTAATTGTTTCCTTATCTCAGCCATTACCATTATAGTTTCCATAACTCAGCCATTGTTGTTTCAATAACTCAGCCATAATTGTTTTCATAACTCAGCCTAAAGCGTTTTGTTTTTTGTTCTACTCCCTTATAGGACCGTGTCACCGGAGCAAGACTTATGGAGGTACAAACGATTGATGCTGTACGTGTTCAAGTGAAATATGGATCATCTTTGCATGTTGTAAATTTAGAAATAAAAAGTTGCACATGCCGTCGTTTCGACCACGAGAAAATACCATGCATCCATGCAATCGCAGCTGCAGAGCATATGGATGTGTCTCGTATATCCATGTGCGATACGAAATTTAGGAGTGTCGATTTGGTTAACGGATGGGCTGGTTCAATCATGCCTCCAGATGATTCATTCCCTGCTCCTGAAATTGTGGATAATCAGAAGTGCTTGCCTCCGATTGTTGTGAACCAGCCAGGAAGACCAAAGAAGCGTAGGATTAAATCATCTTTGGAAGTTGCCACTGAAAATAAACGCCCTAGGAAGCAACACGCATGTTCGCGATGTAAGCAAGTTGGGCACAATGCAAAAACTTGTGCTCTATAGTTTATATTGTGTTATTACTCATCTGTCAAAGTATTATTACTTTATTTTGTGGTATTACTCATCTGTCAAGTAGTATAACTCTGCCATAACACACTATAACTCAGCCATAACACACTATAACTCAGCCATCACATGAATCGACGATATATTTCGTCCTGTATCATGATAACTCAGTCGTAATAAACTATAACTCAGCCATATAATCAGTCGTATAAATCAGTCGTTTGATTGTTTCTTTGATAACTCAGTCATGACATGAATCGACTATATATTTCGTTTTCCCGTAAAAGCTATAACTCAGCCGTAAATTTTATAACTCAGCCATGACATTAAACTTCGCTAAAATCGTTTTGATTAGTTTCCATTACACTTCATCCAAACAACAACAAAAAATATATATAATAACAACGCCTAAACGAGAGATCCGGGAGCCCAATCGAAAAGTTTCGCCACCAACCCTCTAGCGTTTTGGACGGTCCTACAATCGCAGAACGGGAGCGGGGCCAGATATGTCAGTCTCCAATGGTTCCTCCACTGCAAGTTCGTTCACCGCAATTCGACAGAAATCTCGTACCCGTTGTAAGGCCTCTAGCCTTTCGATTGGCAATCCGGAGCCTCTGGACATCATGTCCTCTATAAAGGCACATGGGAAATTGACGCTCGCGGAAGGCTTCACCCGATGACTCCAGGAAATTGACGTATCGGATTAACCTAGTCAAGCAAGCTCGATAGGCCCAGACATCCGTCACGAATGGGAAGGCGGTTTCCCTCAGGGTTTCGCGATCGCCTTTCGGGAGATCGGGTACATCCATCTGATCGACCAGTTCTTTGCACGCCTTGTGCTCATCAAGTAGACGGACCATTCGCCAGTGTGCCAAGAAGTAACCTTCGACGATAAGGTCTTCCAGGACTAGAATGGTTCCCTCTAAACGGTAAAAACGATGGAGCTGGTCAAGTTTCAGCCGAAGCGCCCGAATATACGCGCCCATCCTCTTTCGCCGAGCTCGGTACTCTCGGAGTTCTAGCTGAAGGGGAGACACACCGGGGTCGACAGTATTTGAGTTTGGAGCGACCTCACGAGATCGGGACGTCTCTCCTACCTCCTGTGGAATGGGATTTTCCGGCTCCCGATTGCCGGATGCGGCGGCTATCCTTTCCCGGGCCTGTCTCAGCAATGCGGATCGAGTTCTTGCTGGCATCCTTCTATTTCTTACGCTGGTGGAAGTTCGAATGATTTATTCCCCAAACCTTCATCCCTATTTATATAGAGTCATGGGATGTAACCGCCGCTGAGTCCACCAATCAGACTGCAGCGAAAATTCCGCTGTGTCCCGAGAATAACTATAAAAGACCGTGCAACACATTTAATGAAACGCGTCTTTCGTTTTCCCGTAAAGCTATAACTCAGCCGTTAAGCAATATTTTGGCAAGTTAACCTAATAATTACAAAAACATTTCTTTTGATAACTCAGCCATATAGATCAGTCGTTTGTTTTCATATTGTCTTTTTCGATAACTCAGTCATAACTCACTATAACTCAACCATGACATGAATCGACTATATCTTTCGTTTTCCCGTAAAGCTATAACTCAGCCGTTAAGCAATATTTTGGCAAGTTAACCTAATAATAGACGCGACCTTTCTTTTGATAACTCAGCCATATAGATTGTTCATTTTGATAACTCATCCGTTATTCACTATAACTCAGCCGTCACATGAATCGACGTGACCTTTCGTGTTCCCGTAAAACTATAACTCAGCCAATACATGAGAGTAGATACTAAAATGTGGAAGCATGAAAGGTGGATACATAGAATTAGCCGAAGAAAAAAAGGGACGTTTAATACATGAAAAAGATGGGAAACTATACGAATAAATGGAAAACAATTATTTTAAAATAAACAGAAATTAGAGTCACGAATTGATAAGGTAAAACTAAAAATCACTGCTGGAAACCCTAAAGGATCTCCGAGACTTTGAGGGACAACCACAGAAGGTAACAGTTTTCGCACATGATTTCATAGTCTCCATAGCGGAGAGAATGGAAACCATAATACAAACAACACATCACAGCACAAACGGGTTTAGGGAGTGACGGGCTGTCAGGATAGCGATGGGAGGCTGAGTATGAGTTTTTCCGGGCCGTCTTATAACGAGATAAATCATCCAGAAAATAATTACCGGTTACAATGGCATCCGAAGACTTCAGAGGATAATGATTTGCATCAAACAGCTGGAGGTAATGGACGGCCATATCCTCATTCCCTTGACAAATACTTAGTACCCCACATGCTAAGGTGGCATAACCATCGGCCGGTACAATACGACTGAGAATATCAATCCCACGCTGGATATCTCTATCCTCAGCCACAACCCTTAGCCCTTCGAAGTAAATGGCAATGGGGTTGCCGGCCTCAAAGAATTTGACGAAGAAAAGCCTGTGCCGCCCTTCATTTTGGAGGCTACCATCAGGGGCATTGGATGTGTTGATTTCTGATGGATCAGTACAAAGCCAATATATAGCAGCTGTCTTTAGAACTTCATCACTGTATACTGCATTTTTCCCCCTATGACCAGCCCTTAAAATAGAACCAAGTGCGGTCCATCCACCATATTCTGCAGCATTTTCTGCAACAAGGGAAACGATTTTGATGAAAACGTCGTCGGGGAGATCCGGCATCTTGGGTGCTAGCGCGGACATAGTGTTGAAAAAAATAATTTTATTCTAGTTTGTAGTTGAGAGGTAATAGACTAAAAACGGGAATATTATAACTCAGACACTTGGTTCTATTTGTAGTTGAGAGGTAATAAATAGACTAATGATTTTAGGGTTAAGCATATTTTGGCGGGAAACCATAAGTTAAAACTATAACTCAGCCATAACATGAATTGACGTGACCTTTCGCTTTCCCGTAAAACCATAACTCAGCCGTAAAGCAATATTTTGGTGGGAAACTAAACAATAAAATTATTGCAAGTTAACCTAATTTATTGGT
>NW_010922634.1:0-5145 GCF_000633955.1 Camelina sativa | reverse complement strand
GATTCAATAATGAGTAATCAGATGATTCATGAACTATCTGTTCAAAAAAAATCGACGGAGTGGCCAAATTCTTCACTCAGCGAAAACAAAATAAAAAATGTGATTGATAAAATAAAGACAATCAGAAATCAAACGAAAAAAATTTCAAAAGAAAAAGAAAAACTAACTAATAGTTGTAACAAACTGTGTTATGATTCTAAAATAATTGAGTCATCAAAAAAAAGTTGGCAGACATTAAAAAAAAAAAAAACTCGATTAATTCGTAAATCTTTTTTTTTTTTTCAATTTTGCGTTGAACAACTGTCTATTTCTATTTTTCTAGGTATTATTAATATTCCAAGAATTACTACACAACTTTTTGTTGATTCAACAAAAAAAATTCTTGATGTATATATTTACAAGAATGAGGAAAATGGAGAAAAAAAAAAAAAAAANATTTATTTTATTTCGACTATAAAAAATTTCATATCAAAAAAAAATTTTTTTAGTTATGACTTATGCTCTTTATCACAAGCATATGTATTTTACAAATTATCACAAATTCAAGTTAGTAACTTTTCTAAATTAAAGTCTTTTTTTGAATATAACATATACATAACATCCTTTTTTGTTAAGAATCAAATAAAAGATTTTTTTAAAGAACAAGGAATCTTTCATTATGAATGGAAAGATAAAACCCTTTTAAATTCCGAAATAAATCAATGGAAAAACTGGTTACGAAGTCATTCTCAATATAATTTACCTCAGATTGCATGGGCTAGATTAGTAACCCAAAAATGGAAAAAAAAACTAAACCAAGACTCTCTAGTTCTAAATCCAAGTTTAAACAAAGTGGATTCATACGAAAAAAAAATTTTTGATAATTACAAAAAACAAAATTTTTGTGAGGCTAACTTATTTTTCAATCCAAAACATAAACAGAATTTCAAAAAGGATTCTATATATAATCTTTTTTGCTACAAATCTATTCATTCTACAGAAAAATTTTTTGATATGTCTACAGGCCTAGAAAATTTTTTAATCTCTTGTTTTCTAGAAAAATATAATATTCGCAGTATAGGGGAAATTTTGCATAGAAAATATTTGGATTGGAGAATTCTCAACTTTTGGTTTAGAAAAAAAGTAAATATTGAGCTTGATACTAGGAGTAAAAAAAAATATATTAAAACTAAAGTTAAGAATTATAAAAGAATTTATAAAATAACTAAGACGAGTCTTGCCAATCAAAAAATAAATTTTTTTGATTGGATGGGAATGAATGAAGAAATACTAAATCCTCGTATAACAAATTTTGACTTTTTTTTCTTTCCAGAATTTTTCTTATTTTCTAGTACATATAAAATGAAACCGTGGGTCATACCAATTAAATCACTTCTTTTCAATTTTAATGAAACAAAAAATGTGAATAAACAGATCACCCTAAAGAAAAAAGGTTTTATACCATCAAACGAAAAAAAATTCCTTCGGTTTTTTAATCTAAATAAAGAAGAAAACGAATCAGCAGGTCAAGAAGAGTTTGAATCAGATAAAGAAACAAAAATAAATACGGAATCAGCTCTATCAAAGCAAGAAAAAAATATTGAAGAAAATTATACAGAATCGAAGATAAAAAAACGTAAAAATAAAAAAAAACCAAAAAGCAATACCGAAGCGGAACTTGACTTATTTCTCAAAAGGTATTCGCGTTTTCAATTGCGATGGAATTGTTTTTTTAATCAAAAAATCCTCAATAATGTAAAAGCATACTGTCTCTTGGTTAGACTAAAAAATCCAACCGAGATAACGATATCTTGTATTGAAAGAGGAGAGATGAGCTTAGATATTCTAATGATTGAGAAGAATTTCACTTTTTCAAAATTAATGAAAAAAGGAATATTGATTGTTGAACCTGTTCGTTTGTCTGTAAAAAACGACGGCCAACTTATTATATATAGAACCATCGGGATTTCATTGGTTCATAAAAATAAACAAAAAATAAGTAAAAGATCAAAAAAAAAAAGCTATATTTATAAAAAAAAAAGTTTAAATTTCTTTGTCCCTGAAACTATTCTATCCCCTAAACGACGTAAAGAATTTCGAATTCTAATTTGTTTCAATTTAAAAAAAAAAAATGCAAGGGATAGAAATTCAAAATTTGATACAAATATTCAAAACTTGACCACAGTTTTGAATAAAAAGAAAGATCTTGATAAGGATAAAAAAAACCTAATTAAATTAAAATCCTTTCTTTGGCCCAATTTTCGATTAGAAGATTTAGCTTGTATGAATCGCTATTGGTTTAATACGACTAATGGAAATCATTTCAGTATGATAAGAATACACATGTATACGCGATTTCAAATGCATTAATGGTAGATCCTTTTTACTATATTTTGACTATATATATAGTATTAAGTTACGGTATATGAACAATATATAATATAAGTTACGGTATATGAAAACAATTGGATGCACAAATGTGAGGGATTTTTTTTAATTCAATCTTTATACATGAGATTCATTGAATTAATGACATAGATACCACTCAGAGCGAATTCATAAATAAATTTTTAAAATCCTCCTTTTTTAGATCGAAATTTAAACTTTTTTTTTATAAAATTAAGAATTAATAAGTTGATAATTAAATTCGGATCCTTGTACAAAAAAACTACCATTATTATTACTGATCAGTAAAATTCATATCTTTCAATTCATATTAAAAAGGGAAGGATTTCTTTTTATGATAAAAAATACATTCATTTCATTTCAAGAAAAAAAAGAAGAAAGCAAGGGATCTGTTGAATTTCAAGTAGTCAGTTTCACTAATAAGATACGAAGACTTACTTCACATTTGGAATTGCACAGAAAAGATTATTTATCTCAGAGAGGTCTACGAAAAATTCTGGGAAAACGTCAACGACTGCTGGCTTATTTGTCAAAAAAAAATAGAGTACGTTATAAAGAATTAATTAATCAGTTGAATATTCGGGAATTAAAAACTCGTTAAATTCCAAAATTGTGAATTAGTGAATTTTTTAGATCTTCAATTTTTTGAAAAACTTCTTTATTCAGCAATCTAATTCATGCCAGAACGAATCAAGGAAAAACTTATGAAGAGACCAGTTACAGGAAAAGATCTTATGATAGTCAATATGGGACCTCACCACCCATCCATGCATGGTGTTCTTCGCTTAATTGTTACTCTAGATGGTGAGGATGTTGTTGACTGTGAACCCATATTAGGTTATTTACACAGAGGAATGGAAAAAATTGCAGAAAACCGAGCAATTATACAATATTTACCTTATGTAACGCGATGGGATTATTTAGCTACTATGTTTACAGAAGCAATAACAGTAAATGGACCAGAACAATTGGGAAATATTCAAGTTCCTAAAAGGGCCAGCTATATCAGAGTAATTATGCTGGAATTGAGTCGTATAGCTTCTCATCTGTTATGGCTCGGCCCTTTTATGGCAGATATTGGTGCACAGACTCCCTTTTTCTATATTTTCAGAGAACGAGAATTTGTATATGATCTATTCGAAGCTGCCACCGGTATGAGAATGATGCATAATTTTTTTCGTATTGGAGGAATAGCGGCCGATTTACCTTATGGTTGGATAGATAAATGCTTGGATTTTTGTGATTATTTTTTAACAGAGGTTGTTGAATATCAAAAACTCATTACACGAAATCCTATTTTTTTAGAACGGGTTGAAGGGGTTGGGATTGTTGGTGGGGAAGAAGCAATAAATTGGGGTTTATCCGGACCAATGCTACGCGCATCCGGAATACCATGGGATCTTCGTAAAGTTGATCGTTATGAGTCTTACGATGAATTTGAATGGGAAATTCAGTGGCAAAAACAAGGAGATTCATTAGCTCGTTATTTAGTACGACTTAGCGAAATGACAGAATCCATAAAAATTATTCAACAGGCTCTGGAAGGACTTCCAGGGGGTCCCTATGAAAATTTAGAAAGCAGGGGCTTTGATAGAAAAAGGAATCCAGAATGGAATGATTTTGAATATCGATTCATTAGTAAAAAACCTTCTCCTACTTTTGAATTATCGAAACAAGAACTTTATGTAAGAGTTGAAGCTCCAAAAGGGGAGTTGGGAATTTTTCTCATAGGAGATCAAAGCGGTTTTCCTTGGAGATGGAAAATCCGACCACCGGGTTTTATTAATTTGCAAATTCTTCCTGAACTAGTTAAAAGAATGAAATTGGCTGATATTATGACGATACTCGGTAGCATANATATTGGTGCACAGACTCCCTTTTTCTATATTTTCAGAGAACGAGAATTTGTATATGATCTATTCGAAGCTGCCACCGGTATGAGAATGATGCATAATTTTTTTCGTATTGGAGGAATAGCGGCCGATTTACCTTATGGTTGGATAGATAAATGCTTGGATTTTTGTGATTATTTTTTAACAGAGGTTGTTGAATATCAAAAACTCATTACACGAAATCCTATTTTTTTAGAACGGGTTGAAGGGGTTGGGATTGTTGGTGGGGAAGAAGCAATAAATTGGGGTTTATCCGGACCAATGCTACGCGCATCCGGAATACCATGGGATCTTCGTAAAGTTGATCGTTATGAGTCTTACGATGAATTTGAATGGGAAATTCAGTGGCAAAAACAAGGAGATTCATTAGCTCGTTATTTAGTACGACTTAGCGAAATGACAGAATCCATCAAAATTATTCAACAGGCTCTGGAAGGACTTCCGGGGGGTCCCTATGAAAATTTAGAAAGCAGAGGCTTTGATAAAAAAAGGAATCCAGAGTGGAATGATTTTGAATATCGATTCATTAGTAAAAAACCTTCCCCTACTTTTGAATTATCGAAACAAGAACTTTACGTAAGAGTTGAAGCTCCAAAAGGGGAATTGGGAATTTTTCTCATAGGAGATCAAAGTGGTTTTCCTTGGAGATGGAAAATCCGACCGCCGGGTTTTATTAATTTGCAAATTCTTCCTGAACTAGTTAAAAGAATGAAATTGGCTGATATTATGACGATACTCGGTAGCATAGATATAATTATGGGAGAAGTTGATCGTTAAAATGATAATTTATGCAACAGAAGTACAAACAATAAATTCTTTTCTTAGATTGGAATCTTTAAAAGAGGTCTATGGACTCATATGGATATTT
>NW_010922633.1:0-5155 GCF_000633955.1 Camelina sativa | reverse complement strand
GTCCCTAAACTCAGTCACAAAGACTAAGATTTCCTTGT
Organism: Camelina sativa; assembly: GCF_000633955.1. NCBI lineage: Eukaryota > Viridiplantae > Streptophyta > Magnoliopsida > Brassicales > Brassicaceae > Camelina > Camelina sativa. Next base: position 5,117 of record NW_010922633.1, on the reverse strand, counting down.
GATTTGTCCATAATCTCAATCACAAAGACTAANTTGTCCCTAATCTCAGTCACAAAGACTAGGATTTCCTTGTGATTTGTCCCTAATCTCTGTCACAAAGACTGAGATCCCATTGTTATTTGTCCCTAATCTCAGTCACAAAGACTGAAATGTCTTTGTGATTTGTCCCTAATCTCATTCACAAAGACTGAGATCTCATTGTGACTTGTCCCTGATCCCTGTCACAAAGACTGAGATCTCATTGTGATTTGTCCTTAATCCCAGTCACAAAGACTGAGATCTCTTTGTTATTTGTCCCTAATCCCAGTCACAAAGACTGAGATCTCTTTGTGATTTGTCCCTAATCTCAGTCACAAAGACTGAGATCTCATTTTGATTTGTCCCTAATCCCAGACACAAAGACTGAGATCTCATTGTGATTTGTCCCTAATCCCAGTCACAAAGACTGAGATCTCTTTGTGATTTGTCCCTAATCTCAGTCACAAAGACTGAGATCTCATTTTGATTTGTCCCTAATCCCAGACACAAAGACTGAGATCTCATTGTGATTTGTCCCTAATCCCAGTCACAAAGACTGAGATCTCTTTGTGATTTGTCCCTAATCTCAGTCACAAAGACTGAGATCTCATTTTGATTTGTCCCTAATCCCAGACACAAAGACTGAGATCTCATTGTGATTTGTCCCTAATCCCAGTCACAAAGACTGAGATCTCTTTGTGATTTGTCCCTAATCTCAGTCACAAAGACTGAGATCTCATTTTGATTTGTCCCTAATCCCAGACACAAAGACTGAGATCTCATTGTGATTTGTCCCTAATCCCAGTCACAAAGACTGAGATCTCTTTGTGATTTGTCCCTAATCTCAGTCACAAAGACTGAGATCTCATTTTGATTTGTCCCTAATCCCAGACACAAAGACTGAGATCTCATTGTGATTTGTCCCTAATCCCAGTCACAAAGACTGAGATCTCTTTGTGATTTGTCCCTAATCTCAGTCACAAAGACTGAGATCTCATTTTGATTTGTCCCTAATCCCAGACACAAAGACTGAGATCTCATTGTGATTTGTCCCTAATCCCAGTCACAAAGACTGAGATCTCTTTGTGATTTGTCCCTAATCTCAGTCACAAAGACTGAGATCTCATTTTGATTTGTCCCTAATCCCAGACACAAAGACTGAGATCTCATTGTGATTTGTCCCTAATCCCAGTCACAAAGACTGAGATCTCTTTGTGATTTGTCCCTAATCTCAGTCACAAAGACTGAGATCTCATTTTGATTTGTCCCTAATCCCAGACACAAAGACTGAGATCTCATTGTGATTTGTCCCTAATCCCAGTCACAAAGACTGAGATCTCTTTGTGATTTGTCCCTAATCTCAGTCACAAAGACTGAGATCTCATTTTGATTTGTCCCTAATCCCAGACACAAAGACTGAGATCTCATTGTGATTTGTCCCTAATCCCAGTCACAAAGACTGAGATCTCTTTGTGATTTGTCCCTAATCTCAGTCACAAAGACTGAGATCTCATTTTGATTTGTCCCTAATCCCAGACACAAAGACTGAGATCTCATTGTGATTTGTCCCTAATCCCAGTCACAAAGACTGAGATCTCTTTGTGATTTGTCCCTAATCTCAGTCACAAAGACTGAGATCTCATTTTGATTTGTCCCTAATCCCAGACACAAAGACTGAGATCTCATTGTGATTTGTCCCTAATCCCAGTCACAAAGACTGAGATCTCTTTGTGATTTGTCCCTAATCTCAGTCACAAAGACTGAGATCTCATTTTGATTTGTCCCTAATCCCAGACACAAAGACTGAGATCTCATTGTGATTTGTCCCTAATCCCAGTCACAAAGACTGAGATCTCTTTGTGATTTGTCCCTAATCTCAGTCACAAAGACTGAGATCTCATTTTGATTTGTCCCTAATCCCAGACACAAAGACTGAGATCTCATTGTGATTTGTCCCTAATCCCAGTCACAAAGACTGAGATCTCTTTGTGATTTGTCCCTAATCTCAGTCACAAAGACTGAGATCTCATTTTGATTTGTCCCTAATCCCAGACACAAAGACTGAGATCTCATTGTGATTTGTCCCTAATCCCAGTCACAAAGACTGAGATCTCTTTGTGATTTGTCCCTAATCTCAGTCACAAAGACTGAGATCTCATTTTGATTTGTCCCTAATCCCAGACACAAAGACTGAGATCTCATTGTGATTTGTCCCTAATCCCAGTCACAAAGACTGAGATCTCTTTGTGATTTGTCCCTAATCTCAGTCACAAAGACTGAGATCTCATTTTGATTTGTCCCTAATCCCAGACACAAAGACTGAGATCTCATTGTGATTTGTCCCTAATCCCAGTCACAAAGACTGAGATCTCTTTGTGATTTGTCCCTAATCTCAGTCACAAAGACTGAGATCTCATTTTGATTTGTCCCTAATCCCAGACACAAAGACTGAGATCTCATTGTGATTTGTCCCTAATCCCAGTCACAAAGACTGAGATCTCTTTGTGATTTGTCCCTAATCTCAGTCACAAAGACTGAGATCTCATTTTGATTTGTCCCTAATCCCAGACACAAAGACTGAGATCTCATTGTGATTTGTCCCTAATCCCAGTCACAAAGACTGAGATCTCTTTGTGATTTGTCCCTAATCTCAGTCACAAAGACTGAGATCTCATTTTGATTTGTCCCTAATCCCAGACACAAAGACTGAGATCTCATTGTGATTTGTCCCTAATCCCAGTCACAAAGACTGAGATCTCTTTGTGATTTGTCCCTAATCTCAGTCACAAAGACTGAGATCTCATTTTGATTTGTCCCTAATCCCAGACACAAAGACTGAGATCTCATTGTGATTTGTCCCTAATCCCAGTCACAAAGACTGAGATCTCTTTGTGATTTGTCCCTAATCTCAGTCACAAAGACTGAGATCTCATTTTGATTTGTCCCTAATCCCAGACACAAAGACTGAGATCTCATTGTGATTTGTCCCTAATCCCAGTCACAAAGACTGAGATCTCTTTGTGATTTGTCCCTAATCTCAGTCACAAAGACTGAGATCTCATTTTGATTTGTCCCTAATCCCAGACACAAAGACTGAGATCTCATTGTGATTTGTCCCTAATCCCAGTCACAAAGACTGAGATCTCTTTGTGATTTGTCCCTAATCTCAGTCACAAAGACTGAGATCTCATTTTGATTTGTCCCTAATCCCAGACACAAAGACTGAGATCTCATTGTGATTTGTCCCTAATCCCAGTCACAAAGACTGAGATCTCTTTGTGATTTGTCCCTAATCTCAGTCACAAAGACTGAGATCTCATTTTGATTTGTCCCTAATCCCAGACACAAAGACTGAGATCTCATTGTGATTTGTCCCTAATCCCAGTCACAAAGACTGAGATCTCTTTGTGATTTGTCCCTAATCTCAGTCACAAAGACTGAGATCTCATTTTGATTTGTCCCTAATCCCAGACACAAAGACTGAGATCTCATTGTGATTTGTCCCTAATCCCAGTCACAAAGACTGAGATCTCTTTGTGATTTGTCCCTAATCTCAGTCACAAAGACTGAGATCTCATTTTGATTTGTCCCTAATCCCAGACACAAAGACTGAGATCTCATTGTGATTTGTCCCTAATCCCAGTCACAAAGACTGAGATCTCTTTGTGATTTGTCCCTAATCTCAGTCACAAAGACTGAGATCTCATTTTGATTTGTCCCTAATCCCAGACACAAAGACTGAGATCTCATTGTGATTTGTCCCTAATCCCAGTCACAAAGACTGAGATCTCTTTGTGATTTGTCCCTAATCTCAGTCACAAAGACTGAGATCTCATTTTGATTTGTCCCTAATCCCAGACACAAAGACTGAGATCTCATTGTGATTTGTCCCTAATCCCAGTCACAAAGACTGAGATCTCTTTGTGATTTGTCCCTAATCTCAGTCACAAAGACTGAGATCTCATTTTGATTTGTCCCTAATCCCAGACACAAAGACTGAGATCTCATTGTGATTTGTCCCTAATCCCAGTCACAAAGACTGAGATCTCTTTGTGATTTGTCCCTAATCTCAGTCACAAAGACTGAGATCTCATTTTGATTTGTCCCTAATCCCAGACACAAAGACTGAGATCTCATTGTGATTTGTCCCTAATCCCAGTCACAAAGACTGAGATCTCTTTGTGATTTGTCCCTAATCTCAGTCACAAAGACTGAGATCTCATTTTGATTTGTCCCTAATCCCAGACACAAAGACTGAGATCTCATTGTGATTTGTCCCTAATCCCAGTCACAAAGACTGAGATCTCTTTGTGATTTGTCCCTAATCTCAGTCACAAAGACTGAGATCTCATTTTGATTTGTCCCTAATCCCAGACACAAAGACTGAGATCTCATTGTGATTTGTCCCTAATCCCAGTCACAAAGACTGAGATCTCTTTGTGATTTGTCCCTAATCTCAGTCACAAAGACTGAGATCTCATTTTGATTTGTCCCTAATCCCAGACACAAAGACTGAGATCTCATTGTGATTTGTCCCTAATCCCAGTCACAAAGACTGAGATCTCTTTGTGATTTGTCCCTAATCTCAGTCACAAAGACTGAGATCTCATTTTGATTTGTCCCTAATCCCAGACACAAAGACTGAGATCTCATTGTGATTTGTCCCTAATCCCAGTCACAAAGACTGAGATCTCTTTGTGATTTGTCCCTAATCTCAGTCACAAAGACTGAGATCTCATTTTGATTTGTCCCTAATCCCAGACACAAAGACTGAGATCTCATTGTGATTTGTCCCTAATCCCAGTCACAAAGACTGAGATCTCTTTGTGATTTGTCCCTAATCTCAGTCACAAAGACTGAGATCTCATTTTGATTTGTCCCTAATCCCAAACACAAAGACTGAGATCTCATTGTGATTTGTCCCTAATCCCAGTCACAAAGACTGAGATCTCATTGTTATTTGTCCCTAATCTCAGTCACAAAGACTGAGATCTCATTGTAATTTGTCCCTAATCCCAGTCACAAAGACTCAGATCTCATTGTGATTTGTCGCTAATCTCAGTCACAACGACTGAGATCTCATTGTGATTTGTCCTTAA
>NW_010922632.1:1683-5166 GCF_000633955.1 Camelina sativa | reverse complement strand
TTCCAATGCCCATAAGGTGTTTGATGAAATTCCTGAACCAAACTTTTAAAGAGCTTTGCATTCCTAGCCAATGTAAATTGATGATTAGGGTGTTTAGTGGTGTTTGAACTTGTTCTTGATGCATGCTTGTCTTTTGATTACCTTTGGAAATTGTTGATTATCATTTGACTAGCATAGGATCTATATCATGGAAATGAATTGATTTGCATTAGTGTTCTAACCATAGGATTTTTCTTGATTGTTACTTAGACATCTAGGATTGATTAGCTATCTCCCAAGTCAATTACCTTTCCCAAGGTTCTCTTGTTAATTCTTGATTTTCAGTATATTTGCTATTTGAGTTTGTTTGCCTTGAGTTTGCATTGTCTTGTTTACTTTATTTGAGTGACTTTGATTAGATAAGTAGTGACATAAGAACTTTTACTTGATTAAGAATAGATTAAGCAGTTTGTGTATTCTTGGTGTGTTGATTGATTGCAAATTGTGGATTGATAAATAATTGATACTGAAAGTTACTACATCAATTTGGCGCCGTTGCCCGTTTGCATTTTAATTGACCATTAGGATTTCAACTTTGCTTGAGACTATTCATTTACTTTGCACTGTTTGTTACTTGGATTGGATTGGTGGGTTGTCTTTGATTTTCAGGTTGTATGAACTTGAGGAGCCACGGCCTAGCCAACTTGTTTAAGCCTGTGGACGACATTCACTTACTTGAACGAGAGAACCGCCATTTAGCCCGCCAAGCCATAGAGAACAACCCTCCTCCAGCCGCTGCTCATAATGGAAATGAGCAGCCCAACCAAAACCAAGCTCTTATCCATCCTCCAAGACAACCTCGAGTCATTGGAGCCTTTGATCAGCCGAACATTCATGGGAACCGCCAAGGAATCAGAGCACTCGCTGTTGAGAACAACAACTACGAAATCAACATGGTGCAAAGCTCAAAGTTCCATGGTCTGCCTATGGAAGACCCTCTTGATCACTTGGATCAGTTTGACATGATCTGTGGGACAGTTAAAATCAATGGTATCTCGGACGATGCATTCAAACTCCGCCTCTTTCCGTTTTCTCTTGGAGATAGAGCTAGGACATGGGAGAAGAACCTACCAGTGGGATCCATTACTTCGTGGGATCAATGCAAGAGAGCCTTCCTCTCCAAGTTCTTCTCAACTACAAGAACAGCAAGGTTGAGAAATGAGATATCAAGCTTTGCACAAAAGGGAAATGAAATTTTTTGTGAAGCATGGGAGAGATTCAAGGGCTATACTATGCAATGTCCTCATCATGGTTTCTCCAAGGAGTCTCTTCTTAGCACATTGTATAGAGGGGTGCTACCAAAGATAAGAATGTTGCTTGACACAGCAAGTAATGGAAACTTCCTTGGCCAAGATGTTGATGTTGGTATGACTTTGGTGGAGAATCTTGCTCAAAGTGATGGTAACTATGGGGAGGATTATGATAGAACTCCAAGAGATCACTCTGACATGAATGAGCATCACCGCAAGGAGATCAAAGCATTGAATGAGAAGATGGATAAGATGATTCTTGCCACTCAAAAGCCAGTCCATTTTGTAACCGAAAGTGATGTGTATCAAGGATATCAAGAGGGAATGGAAGCTTATGTTGAGGGACAAGAAGAGGTCAACTATGTGGGTGGACAAGGGTATAACAAGTTCAATCCCAATTACCGCAACCATCCTAACCTCTCTTACCGCAGCACCAATGTGGAGAACCCACAAGATCAGTCTTATCCACCACAAAAACCACCTGGTTTTCCTTCTCAACCCAATTATCAACAAAAGCCTCAAGGGAATTACCAAGCAAAGCCTCAAAGCTATTCCCAACCTCAACAACAAATGCATGCACCACAGCCTCAAGGTCAAGTAGATGACACAAATGCTCTACTTAGACAACTCCTAGAAGGACAAGGGAGAGGAGCCATTGAACTTGCTACAAAAATGAAGGCCATACACCACAAGGTTGACAATGTATATGGTGAGTTGAATGCTAAGTTTGAAAGGTTGAAAAATCAAGTCCAAGGACAAGCTTCCTCATCCTCTACTAGACAAATGGGTTCCTTACCGGGAAAACCAGAACCAAACCCAAAGGAGTTTGTCAACGCCATAATGTTGATGAGTGGCAAGCAACTACCAACAAATGAGCTCAATAGGGACATTGAGCCTAAAGGAGGGGAGGTAGTGGTTGAGATTGATGATGAAGATGAGCTGATATTGAAGGATTTGGGTAAAGATAAAGAAGCTGAAGGAGTTGTGGTTGACAAAGGGAAGAGTAAAGTGGTTGAGGAGCCTAAGCAAGACAAGACCATTGATGAAATTTCCAAGAAAAGTAAAGGTGTTGCCAAAGAAACTCTGTTTGTGCCTCCACCTTATGAACCAAGGCTGCCATTTCCTGGAAGGTTCAAGAAGCAACAAGTGGACAAGTATAGAGCCATGTTTGATGCACAAATGAAGGATGTTGCTATCACAATGCCTATCATTGATGCATTCTTGTTGAACCCCTCTTACAGCAAGTTCCTCAAGGATGCAGTTTTGGAGAAGAAGAAAGCTCTCCAAGGAATGGATATCTTGACTCATGAGTGTACTGCTATCATTCAAAACAAAGTGGTGGCAAAGAAGCTTGAAGATCCTGGTAGCTTCACTCTCCCTTGCACTCTAGGACCTTTATCTTTTGGCCATTGCTTATGTGATTTGGGGTCTAGTGTGAGTTTGATGCCTCTCTTGGTTGCTAAGAGATTGGGTTTCACATACTACAAGAAGTGTATGATCACCCTTGTTCTTGCTGATAGATCAATTAGAACCCCGGTTGGAGTGCTTGAAGATATCCCGGTGATGATTGGTCATTTTGAGATACCAACCGACTTTGTTGTTCTTGAAATGGATGAAGAACCAAAGGATCCACTCATTTTTGGGAGACCATTCCTAAGAACTGCTGGAACAATGATTGATATGAAAGGTGGGAAGATACAGTTGAATTTGGGAAAGGAAGCTTTGACTTTTGACATCAACCAAGTGATGAGGAAGCCTACAATTGGATTGAGAAAATGGAAGCTTTAGCTGATGAGCTTTTGGAGGAATTGGCCATAGAAGATGAGCTCCAAAGCACTTTGACAGTTAAGCAAGGAGAGTTTGGGTTACTTAAGGAGGATAGTGAAGGATATCAAAAGATTCTTGACTCTCACAAGCCTTCTAAAGATGGTGGAAGCTTCCTTGAGTTGAAAGAGCAATTGGTGTGTTCAGTTGAGCTAAGTTTGAATGAGGATTGGAGTGAGCTTAAGGCACCCAAGATTGAACTCAAACCACTCCCTAAGGGGCTAAGGTATGCTTTCCTAGGTAAAAACTCTACTTACCCTGTCATTATCAATGAGGAGCTTAGTGAACATGAAACTGTTACTCTTCTTGGTGAATTGAAAAAGTTTAGGAGAGCTATTGGTTATTCACTTGATGACATAAAAGGGATTTC
>NW_010922632.1:0-337 GCF_000633955.1 Camelina sativa | reverse complement strand
AAACAAATTTGGTCTTGAATTGGGAGAAATGTCACTTCATGGTGAAGGAAGGGATTGTTTTGGGTCATAAGATCTCTGAGAAAGGCATTGAAGTTGATAGAGCTAAGATTGATGTGATGACCAATCTAGCACCTCCAAATTCGGTCAAGGGAATAAGAAGCTTTTTGGGCCATGCTGGGTTATATAGGAGGTTCATTAAAGACTTCTCAAAGATTGCTAGACCTCTTACAAGGCTTTTGTGTAAGGAAGTTGAGTTTGAGTTCAATGAGGAGTGTCTTCAAGCTTTCAAAAAGATAAAGGAAGAGTTGATTAGTGCTCCAATAGTTCAAGCCCCAGA
>NW_010922631.1:0-5167 GCF_000633955.1 Camelina sativa | reverse complement strand
GTCCAGCAGCGTACGCGTTAGTTTAAAGTTGTTGGTCTATTATCTCACTTTGGTCGCCTTTTACACGACACAAAATAACACAACTGTGTAGTATATTGTAACTATTACACATACAACAATCATCTTTGTTTTCTTTGATAGGTGTCATGTGACGTTGAAGTGCACCTGTAACCCTAAATATTTAATTGTTATTGGCAGTCCTGAAAAATGCTTTTGAGAAAAAGAATATCGAAAAAAGTTAGACTAAAAAAATGATCCCGAATAAACAAAATTTAATCTTTAGGTTTTAGAGGGCTATTCAATAATTCATTTCAAATACAATAACGATTAGTAAAACTATGGTTATGCTAAGTTTTTCTTATAACTAAAAAGTTTACATATATTAATTAATTTATAATTATTGGTTTTAGTCCTTCAAGATCGACATCGAAATTTTGATAATATTTTTCCAAGCTTTCTTAAGAGTTAAAGGGAGTGAAAACGTGATTTTGAACTGTAAACAATCGCAATACTTATTAAACAATGTTACAATATATATATATATATATATATATATATATATATATATATTAGAGACTAATTAAGAGAGTTATAGAAAATTGAATGATCATATTAAAATATATTTGATTTCATTATGGGCAAGACTCTTACTCGAGGCGTAAGAAATGGGTTTGAGTATATATATATTTTTTGTTCATATATATATATAGTAGATTTTATGCCAACCCTATTTACCAAGTAAAAACACCATCCCCAAATAATGGATTATATAACTTTAAAACATTGGTCAACAAGTAAGACCACAATTACGACTTGAATATTCTTGTTTACTTTTCTTTTTTTCTGTCGTTTATATGTTAAAGTTCTCGCATTGGTGAAATATAACTACATAATGCGTCATCATGAAGTCTAAGATATTATAAATATGGAAAATACTATAGTTAGCCACATATTGGATATCGATTTCATATTTGTATGAGCTATTCACTAATATTCATTCTTCTCTTTTGTCGACGAGCTGATCACATTACTTAATGTCGATCTCATATTAAGAGTAAATATTATATAAAAGGAGATCATTCTTCCCTTTTGTCTTGGCTTGACCTAAGACCAATAGGTCAAAGTTTGAAATGGATGTCTAAAATTGCACCGATAAGTCAGATACACGACATGGACTTTACACCTTTAGAGCAAGAGACGTAGAGTGTAAACTAAATTACATGAGCTAATTAAATGCATGGTCAAGAAACATTTTATTTTACATTTTTTGTTTCACTTCAAATTTTATATACAGTTTTCATTTAGAAATTAGAATTACTTTCTAAAATATAGTTTTCGTATTAAAGAAAAATAGAAGTGAAGTGCGCAAAAAACAAATCTCTAGCTTCCACTACCTCGCTAAACAACCATTTTTTAATTCACGAAACAAGTTACAAACACATTTTCTTTTTAATGTATAACTTACAGATTAGAATTTTCAATCACAATTGCTACTTTCAAACAAGTTACATATCATAATATATATATCGCTAGGACATGCATGTCAGATGATTCAATCAAAATAGCTAATTACACTCTACCTCTGAGAACTAATTCGAATTTTTGTTCTATAGTTCTTAAACATTTATTTTAAATATATAAGAAATGTCACTGAAAATACTAATCGTTAATAAACTTTATGAAAATTGACTCTCAAACTCCTGTAATAAAAAATCAAAAAAACAACAACTACTACATATGAAACGTTATTTCTCCGCGTGAATGAATTATTGAGACGACCAAAAAAACTGGAAGAGAAAAAAATAAAAATTGGACGTGGATACTTGCTTGAAAAGACCCATGATAAAATAGTCACGAGGCGGTCTAAACTAAGAAAAGACATAAGATAGGATAGGATTAGTGACTTTAATTAATTAGCATGCATAAAACATATAAAGTGGGATCTATTATTATTTTGAGAAATACTTAACAACCTCTTGTGGGTGTCACATAAGAGACTAAGAGTATATGACACATGCCTCCCTTTCTAAATAATTCTTTACTTTATTATACTAAATCAACTCCAAAATAATTTAAAAATCTAATTAAATAGTTTATATGTCATTATTATTTTCGTTTTAGAAATCATAAAATAAAATTTTATATCTTATAATTTCCATTATGCATGACTATAAATTATATATAGAATTATATTTTTAATTGATATTAGTTAAAAATATAATAATTATTACAATCATATCTTATAATAGATGATTTATACTATTATAATTTATATAAACAACTATATAAATTAATATTTTAGATTGTATTAACAAATATGACTAATTGATAAAATTGATTATATTTAAAATGTAATCAGATATGAAAATGTTTTTTATTTTAAATAAGTAAATATAAATTAATACAAAAATTAAACAACACAAAATGTAATTATTATATTGATGAGTCTCTCAACAATGAAGATATACAATCATAAAAAAAAAACCTTAGATAAGTAAAATTCATTAAAAATAACAAGCTTATATTAATAAAAGATTACACGTGGTCTTTACATATGTTTTCAAATTATGCCTTATATGTTGTCTTGTGCCTTGTTTAAATCATGCACTTTCTTTTCCCAAATTCGACTTCTGAGGTTGTGTATACAAACCTTACAAATGCCTAAATTATTTTCCATTGATTTCTCTCATTCTCTCATCATCATCATTGTCTAAGCAAAAGAAGATGACTGGTGTCAACATAGTTTCTGGTAAAAATTCTTCTTGGAGGTTTTTGTTTTCACTTTGGAATTTTCAATTACGATCAATGTTTTTTTATTAGTTTATTTGTTTCTAACTTTTGTTTCTTGGTACAAGTCTCAATTTTGTTTCACATGGTTTAACATTGACAGAAGATGGAAAGAAAAAACCGAACACGGTGAGAAAGACGATGGAAAAACTCAAATCTGTATTCGATAAGAAGAAACCTAATCATCATGAAGAAGACTCAAGTCAGACTTCGCCATATTTAACCAAAGCTTTAAACGAGGTTCCCCACTTGTTCAACTGTATCCGCTCTTACTTTTCATGTGAATTTTGTTAAGAACTTTAGCTATATGCTCAATCAAGTAGTGGACATTATAATCCCCAATCAAATGATTCTCCATCAATTAATTTTTACTAGTATCATAGTTTTATGATTAAGTTAATTGTGAGTGGATTTGATCTTAAATTGATTTTGTTATTTCTCTGTATTTATATTCTTCAGGACCTATCATATAAGCTGTTCAAAATCCAGCAGAAGTTGGATCAGAGAAATTTTATCCTTGTAAGTGTGTAGTTTCTGGTCATTCCTTGTACTCTCTGTTCTAAGTTTTTTGTTCTGTATAATTGCTGATAGATTGACCAAATATAATATGCGTAATTATGTTGTCCTAAAATAATATACTATTATGTCAATGAGCTTTGCTTCTTCTGAATAAACCTCAAAACAGAAGTTTGTCTTGCGCATATAATGGATGTTTTCATAACCCTAAAACTGAACTTTTGTTCTGTATTTACAGCAAAAACAAGATGATATTCGTCAAGGCCAAGAAGAGAAGATGAAAAACCTAACGGAGGAGAGCAAAGAAAATTATAAGAAAATTAAAAAAATCCTAAATTAAAAGGATTACATTTAATATTTTTTGGAAGTATATAAAACCAAAATTAATATATTATATCACTAATTCTAGGAAAGTTATATATTAAATTACTAATTTCAATAAGAAAATATGTGCAATTAATAAGGAAAATACGTGTAACTAATAAAGAAAATATTTGCAATTTAATTACAATTATTATTTATTATAATCATATAGTAAAAAGAAAATTTTACAGAAAAGTGATTAAAGTATTAAAAGGTATAATGTGTTAAAATTAGTGGTTAACATAATATAATAAAAATAAGAAATTAATGTAATCTTTTTAAATTTTTTAATCGGTGAATGATTTGATAGCTTATTTAATATTCTGTTATTATATAAACCTTTGTTTTCAAAGTTAATAACTAATGTGATCGCGACACGTGTAAATTTTAACAATTAAAGATTTTGTCATGTGTTATACAAAAGCTTTGTTTTAACTTATTTGTAAATTATAAGAAATTAAAAATTTATATAAATTAATATTGTAGATTGTATTAACAAATATGACTAATTGATAAAAGTGATTATATTTAAAATGTAATCAGATATGAAATTATTTTATTTTAAATAAGTAAGTATAAATTACTAAAAAAAATAAACAACACAAAAAGTAATTATTATATTGATGAGTCTCTCACCAATTAAAATATACAGTGATAGTAAAAATTATATAAGTAAAATGCATTAAAAATAACAATATTATATTAATAAGAGATTACACATGGTATTTACATATGTTTTCAAATTATGCCCTATATGTTGTCTTGCCTTGTTTAAATCATGCATTTTCTTTTCCCAAATTCGACTTCTGAGATTGTGTATATAAACCTAACAAATGCTTAGATTTCATTGATTTCTATCATTCTCTCATCATTGTTCAACCAAAGAAGATGATTGGTGTTAACATAAGTTATGGTAAAAATTCTTCTTGGAGGTTTTAGTTTTCACTGTGTAATTTCCAATTACGATCAATGTTTTTTTATTAGTTTATTTGTTTCTAACTTTTGTTTCTTGGTACAAGTCTCAATTTTATTTCACATGGTTTAACATTGAGAGAAGATGGAAAGAAAAAACCGAACACGGTGAGAAAGACGATGGAAAAACTCAAATCTGTATTCAATAAGAAGAAACCTAATCATCATGAAGAAGACTCAAGTCAGACTTTGCTATATTTAATCAAAGCTTTAAATGAGGTTCCCCACTTGTTCAACTGTATCCGCTCTTACTTTTCATGTGAATTTTTTTAAGAACTTTAGCTAANAATCAAGTAGTGGACATTATAATCCCCAATCAAATGATTCTCCATCAATTAATTTTTACTAGTATCATAGTTTTATGATTAAGTTAATTGTGAGTGGATTTGATCTTAAATTGATTTTGTTATTTCTCTGTATTTATATTCTTCAGGACCTATCATATGAGCTGTTCAAAATCCAGCAGAAGTTGGATCAGAAATATTTTATCCTTGTAAGTGTGTAGTTTCTGGTCATTCCTTGTACTCTC
>NW_010922630.1:2982-5215 GCF_000633955.1 Camelina sativa | reverse complement strand
GAGTTTCTTCCTGTTGGAAACCCTCCCCTTCCTGAATTCCACTGTCCACAGTGTTGGGATGTGCTCCTAGCCGCGTTGGTAAGACTCTCCCACTGCGAAGATTGATAGCATTGGAAAATTCAGTAGTTTGTACAATGGTTGTGCCCTTGTGATGGTCATTCCTTGAGGCAGAAGCTTGGTGGTTCTCCATAGTCACAATCCTGGATGTCAGTGTGTCATACTTGGCATGAAGTTCACTGTAAATATCATCTATCCTCTTGTTCAGCTCAGCAATCCTGTTTGTTGTCTCAATCTTGCCTTGTGTTTGCCCAATCAACAACTGTTGCATCATTGCTCTTAAGTCTTGTTCCTGGCCCTGGTTAGTCTGAAACCCTGGTGGGGGACACAATTGGGGCTGGAACACTTGGTGTTGTTGCTTGGGGATGTAGTTTTGTTGCTGTTGAGGTTGTTGAGGTGGATAGACTTGGTCTTGAGGGTTGGCCACATTGGTGCTCCTATAAGAGAGATTGTTGTTCTTGAAACCTCCTTGGTTGTAGCCTTTGAATCCTCCCTGGTTTTGCATGTAGCACAACTCAGCAAATTCAGGCTCCCCCTCTTGAACTGGAGCTTCCTCTTCACCAATGAAGTGAATGGACTTGGATTGGCTGAGGAGGATCTTGTCAAGCTTCTCATTGACCATCTTCAAATCCTTCTTATACTTGTCCTCTTGATCAGTTGAGGAGCTCCTTATGGTCCTATCATAGTCCTCATTATAATTGCCATCAGATTGAGCAAGATTCTCAACTAATTCCCATCCTTCTTCCACATTCTTGTTGAGGAAGTTGCCATTAGAGGCTGTGTCAAGAAGCATTCTTATCTTGGGAAGCACTCCTCTATACAAGGTGCTTAGAAGTGACTCATTGCTGAAGCCATGGTGAGGACACTGAGTTTGGAATCCTTTAAACCTCTCCCAAGCTTCACAAAAGCTCTCATTATTCCTTTGAGCAAACCCAGAAATCTCATTCCTCAGCCTAGCAGTCCTTGCATTGGAGAAGAACTTGGCCAGAAAAGCTTTCTTGCATGCATCCCATGTGGTGATAGCTCCAGTAGGTAGAGTCTTCTCCCAAAGGTGAGCTTTGTCTCCAAGAGAAAATGGGAAGAGCCTTAATTTGAATCCATCTTCACTCACTCCATTGATCTTTGTGAGTCCACATATTCTGTCAAACTCATCAAGGTGATCTAGTGGATCCTCCATTGGCAACCCATGAAACTTGTTTGCTTGTATCATTGAGATCAATCCACTCTTGATCTCAAAGTTATTGTTTGCTACTGAAGGTGGCACAATTCCAGCCCTTTGGTTGTGGGTATTGGGTGCATCTCCTGCACCAATGTGCCTTGGTCTTTGCTCATGGATAGCTTGTTGCTCCATGATGTCTTGACCTTGTTGTTGTTGAACTACTCTTCCTTGCTTATGTCTCAAACCCTTTTGTAGCCTGTGGATGTTGTCAATAGGCTGCTGAAGACTATCTTTGCCTTTTGACCTTGTGTGCATCAACAAACTCTACTACAGACTCGAACAGGTACACGGTCGAGCGCAGGCTCGAGTGGGTGGTCGAGTCGACTGGGAAGTAATGGCTATTTAGGTCCGGCTTCTGGCTCGATCAAGTGCTCGATCACAGCTCGGTCGAGTGGTGGTCGAGTAGGTGGTCGAGTGGGTACCTGAAACACAAAACAGCCAAGCAAAGGAAGATTCGAGTTCAGTAACTTCACAAGTGTTTAAAACGAACTTAATCTTAGACTAATAATGATCCTAAATGTCACAAAACACACTCAAATGGGCAACGACGCCAAATTGAAACTGACTTTCTTTGTGGTGTATGAATGAATGATGTATGGAATGATGATGTATGGAATGAATAGAAGTCAGGGTGTTTCAATTCCCCTTATGCAGTTGCAGTATAAGAGGTGTCAATCCTATCTGAGTGATTGTGAACAATTAAGATGTGCATATGAGTTTAAGTCAAGTCAATTGTAAAGATTGTTTGTCACTAACAATCCTAAAATAAGATAAGAAATGCAGAAAGTAAAAACAACTAGAACAAGATACTAAATGCAAACAGAACAGACAAATTAAAGCTATAATGAAACTAGAACAGAGATAGACACTATGCTAATGAACTAATGAAAGACAAGTAATGAATAGGAAACTATATGAATGCAATGGAAATGAAACAGGAATGAAACAAGACAATCA
>NW_010922630.1:0-715 GCF_000633955.1 Camelina sativa | reverse complement strand
GATTGTCACACATTCTAACCCTAGAAATAGTAACAAAGCTGTTTACTGCTTCGAATCAATGTTTTCTTGGTTTTAGCCTGTTTCGGGACAAAATGGGTATAATTGGTGTTTAAACACTCCAAATTCATCAGGAACTCTTATAATGAATCAAATGCATTAGATTGTTACATATTTTCACCCTAAAAAGAGTAACATAGCTGTTTACTGTTTCGAATCAATGTTTTCACTCGGTATTAGCCTGTTTTCTAGATTTAAGTCTTTTTTGGATAAAACGGGTTTAAGTCTTGTCTAAACACTCCAAATTCATCTGGAAATCTTACTATTAGTAAAATGCATTTGCCTGTCACACATTCTAACCCTAGAAATAGTAACAAAGCTGTTTACTGCTTCGAATCAATGTTTTCTTGGTTTTAGCCTGTTTCAGGACAAAATGGGTATAATTGGTGTCTAAACACTCCAAATTCAACCTGAACTCTTATAACGAATCAAATACATTGGATTGTTACATATTTTGACCCTAGAAAGATTAACATAGCTGTTTACTGCTTCGAATCAATGTTTTCTCTCGGTTTTAACCTGTTTTTCGGTTTAAGCCTGTTTTGGGATAAAACGGGTTTAAGTGTTGGCTAAACAATCCAAATTCATCCCGAACTCTTATGATGTTCATTTATTTTACCTTGTTTCCCCTTAGTTTATTCACAACTTTTGCATCTTT
>NW_010922629.1:1843-5228 GCF_000633955.1 Camelina sativa | reverse complement strand
CTCAACCATACTAGTCAGCTCTTGAACTGACCTCTTAAGCTTTTCCAAAGAATCCTCTTGAAGTGAGAGCTCAGCCTTTGGAGTTACCTTATCACTTAAGCCTCCTTGACGACCTTTGTCCTTGATAGTAAAAGGCTGGTCATAAATGGTGGGAAGGTTGGTTGGATTGTAGATGTTGAACTTCATAACTACATCTTCAGCAATGTTCAAGGTCACAAGATCTTCCTTGACATCTATAACTGCTCCAACAGTGGCCAAGAATGGCCTCCCAAGGATGATTGGATCTCCAGGCTCCTTGTTCATCTCCATTACCACAAAATCTGTATGAACCCTTGCCTTCCCTATCTTGAGTGGGACATTCTCCAACCTTCCAATTACTTCTCTGTTTGTCCCATCAGCTAGGCAAACATGGAGGTTGGTGGATTTGAAATCAGTTCTCCCAAGCTTTTGAGCTATGGAGTATAGCATCACACTTGTTGAAGCTCCCAAATCACAAAGGCATTGATTGTAGTGGAGGTAACTGATTGTGCAAGGCAGATAGAATGGCCCTGGATCCTTAAGCTTAAGTGGGATGATCACTCCTCCAAGGTTCTCAAGATCCTTCTCATCTTGAGCTTGAGCCTTCTTTTTTGACAAATCAAGCAGAAAATCCCTATAGAGAGGATATGGTTCATACTGTTCCAAGGCAGGTCCTCTCTCCTCTTTTTGGTAAGCTATGATGATCTCTTGAATGGCTGACACTTGTTCCTTTTTCTCAACCAAAGCTTCTTCTTTCAAAACCCTTTCTTCCTCTTGTTGCTTAGCCAACATCTCCTTTTTCTCAATTATTTCCCTTAACTCCTTGATCTTCTGTGCTTTGAAACGCCCAGGGAATGGTAGTGGAGGCTTGTAAGCAGGAGGAATGTACTTAGTAGGCTTGACAGCTTCGGAGTCTCCAGCTCGATCGACCACTCGAGCATGCACTCGGTCGGGTGGCTGCTCGAGTTCCTGGTCGAGTTCGCGTGCAAGCTCCTGTTGCTTTGCACAAACGTCACTTGGGCCTTCAGTAACTAATGAATTCCCCCAAAATTGGACTTCACTGTCCTCAGTGACTTCTTCCTCATGAATTTGAATGGCTTTGGCTGTGAACTCCCTTGGATTTTGAACAACTTTTCCAGGGAGTTGGTTGGGTTTTGGAGCTGAAGTAGAGGCTATATTACTTTCCATATACTTCACTCTTGAATTAAGACCCTCAAACTTCATATTCAGATCATTGTAGATGTTAACCTTTGGTTCAACTCAGCAAATTGTTTGGCTTCCTCAATCTTACCTTGTGTTTGTCCAATCAACAATTGTTGCATCATTGCTCTTAAGTCTTGTTCTTGGCCTTGGTTAGTCTGAAACCCTGGTGGGGGACACAACTGAGGCTGGAACACTTGATGTTGTTGTTTGGGGATGTAGTTTTGTTGTTGTTGAGGCTGTTGAGGTGGATAGACTTGGTCTTGAGGATTAGCCACATTGGTATTCCTATAAGAGAGATTGTTGTTCTTGAAACCCCCTTGGTTGTAGCCTTTGAATCCTCCCTGATTTTGCATGTAGCACAACTCAGCAAATTCAGTCTCCCCCTCTTGAACTGGAACATCTTCTTCACCAATGAAGTGAATAGACTTTTGTTGGCTAAGAAGGATCTTGTCAAGCTTCTCATTGACCATCTTCAAGTCCTTCTTATACTTGTCCTCTTGATCAGTTGATGTTGACCTTATGGTTCTGTCATAGTCCTCATTATAGTTGCCATTTGACTGAGCAAGATTCTCAACTAATTCCCAGCTTTCTTCCACATTCTTGTTTAGGAAGTTGCCATTAGAAGCTGTGTCAAGAAGCATCCTAATCTTGGGAAGCACTCCTCTATACAATGTGCTCAAGAGTGACTCATTGCTGAAGCCATGATGAAGACATTGAGTCTGAAATCCTTTGAACCTCTCCCATGCTTCACAAAAGCTTTCATTGTTTCTTTGAGCAAATCCATAAATTTCATTCCTCAATCTAGCAATCCTTGCATTGGAGAAGAATTTGGCTAAGAAAGCCTTCTTGCAAGCATCCCATGTGGTTATTGCTCCAGTAGGAAGAGTCTTCTCCCAAAGGTGTGCCTTATCTCCAAGTGAGAATGGGAAGAGCCTCAACTTGAATCCATCTTCAGTCACTCCATTGATCTTTGTAAGACCACAGATTCTGTCAAACTCATCAAGGTGATCTAGTGGATCCTCCATTGGCAACCCATGGAACTTGTTAGCTTGAATCATGGAGATCAATCCACTGTTGATCTCAAAGTTGTTGTTTGGCACTGTTGGAGGCACAATACCAGCCCTTTGGTTGTGGGTGTTGGGTGCATCTCCAGCACCAATGTGCCTAGGTCTCTGCTCATGGTTAGCTTGTTGCTCCATGATCACTGGATCCTCTTGCTGAACTTGAACTACCCTTTTTCTCTGATTTCCCAAACCCTTTTGCTTCCTATGGATGTTGTCAATAGGCCTTTGAAGATTGTCTTTCCCCTTAGACCTTGTGTGCATCAACAAACGCGAGTACAGACTCGAACATGTTCACAATTGAGCTCAGGCTCGTCTGGGCTGTCAAGTTGACTGGGAAGTGGTGTCCAAACGTACACGGCGTCTGACTCGATCAAGTGCTCGATCACTGCTCGGTCGAGTGGTGGTTGAGTGACTGGTCGAGTGGTACCTGAAATGGAACTTCAACCCAGCAACAGAAGATTCAAGTGTATAAACGAAATTAATCTTAGACTAATATGGATCCTAAATGTCACAAAAACACACTCAAATGGGCAACGGCGCCAAATTGAAACAAGGTTTTTATGGTGGGTGAATGATGATGATGAATGTATGCAATGGTGAGATATGAATGGAATGATGGATGGGTGTTTCAATTTCCCTTATGCTGTTGCAGTATAAGAGGTATCAATCCTAAATGAGTGTTTGTGAGCAATTAAGATATGCATATGAATCTAAGTTAAGACAAATGTAAAGATTGCTTGTCACTAACAATCCTAAGATGAAAATGTAAAGATACAGAAAGTAAACTACAAGAACTAAGAACTAAATGCAAATGAAACTGAATGATTGTAACAGTAATGAAGCAAGAACATAAATAGAAACTACTACTAATGAACTAATGCAAGACAATCAATGAACTGAAAACTAAATGTATGCAACTGGAATGAAACAGGAATGAAATAGGACAATCACAAATCATAAACAAGAGTTCTGGGGATGAACTCGAGCAAGCACTCGACCGAGTGTAGGTCGAGTACAGGGTCGAGCTAGAATAATCCGGGAAACAGAGCAACACAATAAAAACAGAGCAATGCAAATACGAATCAAACAACAAGCAAGCA
>NW_010922629.1:0-1434 GCF_000633955.1 Camelina sativa | reverse complement strand
CTCCACTCGGTCGAGTCCTCCTCAGCACACGGTCGAGTGTCTGGTCGAGTGTGCGGTCGAGTTGGACTCTGGACCTTGGTTCTTCAGCCTTAACTCCCTTGTTTCCTCCTCATGATTGCTTCACATCTCTTCTCCATTGCTTCCATGCTCCTTAAGCTCCAAAATCACCTGTTTATGCATGAAAAGATGCAAATGCAATGCAACTAAACTCTAATGCATGATTGGTCCTAAAGCTATGCAATAATGGTTAAAATGGATAGCAAAAGATCCAAAAGATGTGAATAAAAACTAAGGGAAAACAAGGTAAAATATATGAACATCAGGTCCCATATCCACTAGCCACCTAACCACATTCACAATCAACAGCGGAATAACAAAACCAATATCCAATAATAAACCAATAATAATCCAATAATAATCCAATATCATAGCATAAGCAATATCCAAATACCAAACAACAAGAAACAAGGAAGCAGCAACCAAGCAATGTTTCTAATGACTCAATTCTAGCAACCTAACAATGCTAGACAACATCCAATCGAGTCCCTAGAACATCGTCCTCTTCATTGCCTTGATTCCACGATCACACTTTGCCTTTACCTGCACCACAAACACAAATTGGGATGCATGAGTATTTGATAAACACTCAGTGAGGCAATCCTCCCATCTACTGGGCTATACACACAAGCAACAATGATTCCAAAGTTCCAACAAGCATCACACAAAACACACAAAGCAGGAAATCAAACATCGTCTCGCTGGAAGGGAGGTGTCGACCGACACAAGTCAAGTGTCGATCGACACTGGCCTTGGTGTCGACCGACACTACCCCACAGTGTCGATCGATGCCCAATTTGCTGGTGTCGACCGACACCAAGTGGTGTCGATCGACACTCCTTCTGCAACTGCCATCCGCGCGAAGTCGAGAGTCGAATCTCACTCCCAAATCTCCTCCAAATCGTCCAATACTCGAAACCCAAGCCTTATACATCCGTAGGAACCTGTATCAACCAATCCCAGCAAGAAAAACACACAAACAAGCAAGAACAAGGGAATCAAAGGCTTAGATTAGCCATGGTCATGCACTCATCTCTGCAGAAAGATTCTGACCAATAAGAACGAATTCTCTCACTCCTAGCAAGCTTCTAGCACCTTCCCAGCCTTAGATCTCCAAAGAACAGCAAGGAATCTCACCAATCTCTCTCAAAAGCTCAAGAACCAACTCTCTCTTTTGTTTTTCTCTAAAAGCGGAGAAACAACACAAAAACACGACCCTAGGTCGTTTTCCCCCCTCTAACAACTTGATTTTAGGGATTTCCTAAATAAACCACGCAAACCGGACGATTAAAAATTGAACCGACGAAACCGACTACAACTAGTGTCGATGGACACCTCCTGTGGTGTCGATCGACACCCTCACCAAAATACCAATAA
>NW_010922628.1:4724-5267 GCF_000633955.1 Camelina sativa | reverse complement strand
TTCTCGAATATGTCCTTTGTCCATCAGCTCGTTCACTTGTCTTTCAACCTCCTTGCTTTCAGTTGGGTTGGTGCGATAAGCTGGTCGGTTTGGTAAAGCGGCTCCTAGTACAAAGTCGATTTGATGCTCGATCCCTCGGATTGGTGGCAGACCAATGGGATTATCCTCCGGAAATACATCACTATATTCTTGCAAAACCAACTCAACTTTACTCGGTAGCACCGGTTCGGGGTTAGTAGAACAAGCAAGAGTTTCTTTATAAACAAATAGCAAACTATTGTGACTTACCTTGCTCTTACCCTTGTTATCGGTTGGTTCAGTTTGTTTGGCGGTTCGCTGTTTCATGCTAAGCTGATCAAGATAGACCTCATGCGGCGTCATGGGAATGAGAGTCGTCTTGCGGCCATTGTGTTCAAAGGTGTGTCGGTTGGAGAAGCCATCATGGTGAACTTGTCGGTCTGATTGCCATGGACGTCCAAGAAGAATGTGGCTAGCGTCCATCGGAAGTATGTCACACATGATTTCGTCCTGATACTTACCAAT
>NW_010922628.1:0-733 GCF_000633955.1 Camelina sativa | reverse complement strand
CGGCATGTCTCCGGTACGTCTGCGGCTGGTAACAAGCTGATCCCACCAACTTAGAGCATAGTCGTAGAACTCGGTTGCGGCAAGTTTAACTTTGTTGACCTCGGTGACCTCTTGACAAACAAACACTAATTCGATTTTCTGTTCCCACTCCTAGTAGGTATCCGGGTTGCTGGTTCCGTGAAAGGCTGGGATCTTGCACTTAAGTCCTCCCAACGGATCTCTTGGTACTGGACGTTCTCGTCGACGCCTCCGCTGACTGCTGTGTGAAGAACCGTGGCTATAGTACTGCCTGGTCTCGTCGTCTTGCCTTGGTTCCTCCTGGTTCTGCCTTTGTCGCTGATTTGGTTCCGGGTTGGGTTGATTCAAGTGTAGAGCGCCAAGTCTTGCATCAAGCATGGTTGACATAGCTGTGGTGACTGACTTAAGGATCTTCCTTTCAAGACTGGATGTAGATGACTCTTCCTCTTCCGACGTAACCATGGTACCTGCAAAGAAAAACAAAGATTCACAAGTAAATAGTTCCAAAAACACGTAAATGAAAACAGATCTGGGAAAATTATGAAAACGAATCCAAAAATTCTCAAATCAATTTTCAAAAAAACTAGACTCGTTCTTGGTTCTAAAACAGTTGAGTTTATAATTTTTGGACGAGTAAAACATTTTATAAAACTCTCGCAAGATGAACGACATATCTGAAAATAAGAGAAAGTGACGATTGGAATTCAAAACCTGA
>NW_010922627.1:0-5272 GCF_000633955.1 Camelina sativa | reverse complement strand
TGACTTTTTACTTTGTTTCTGTTATAGAAGTCAAGACTTTGCGTATTTTTCTTAAAGTGGAGTCCATTGACATTTATTACCACAGTAGTATATGTCTATTACCTTCTCTATATATACAAATGTTTTTGTATGATTAAATGTATTACTACCTTACCATAAAAGATCAGTGTAAAACTCTCTCCCTATGTCTTTTCTCTTCCTCCGTTAGTTTATCATTTTTACTTCCATCTCCTTTTATAATACTCAAAGTTTTATTTACGACATAAAATTACTAGATTAAAACACGTTATCAACACTATCATTCTATCAAGTTCACGATCACTCTATCAAGATGTCATTTATTATTACAGGAGCGCGGCTCTGCCGCCCCATGACATTTTAATGCATAATAATTTATTTACTGCTTTGATTTATTTTCTACTATGGATGACTTTAGTCACCATAATTTAATTTTAGTCTTTATGGATGATTTTAATCACCATAACATATTTATTGCTTTTATTCACTCTTTAATTTATTGCTTTAATATGAATGATTAAAGTCACCATATATTATTTATTGTTCTAATTTATTGATTTAACATGGATGATTTAAATCACCATAATTTACTTACTGTTTTTTATTATCGCTTTAATTTACCATGGATGATTTAATCACCATATAATTATCATTTTATTATTTTTTATAAAAGAAGGCTCTGCCACCTATATATATATATGTATATAATTTTATACTTTTAACTAATACATATTATTCTAGATCAATTATATCAAATTTTCTTAGAAAATAATTTGATTTAAATCCCAACGGTCATAAGTGAAAAAATTAAATTAAATTAAACTTTTTTTCTCACTTTTCAAACGGCTACTTAAACGGCTAATGAACAGTGAAATTAATCTATATATACACTCATTTTTACTCTTCTATTTTACCCAAATTTTTCATATTTTTCAAAAATCTTCCTAAGAAATTAATTAGTTTTACTAGGAAAAATGACTCATCCATTCTTATTTTTTGTAATAGGCTTTATACTTGTTGCTATTTACGGTTTACTCTTTGGAGAGGTTTCTCCCGAAGAATTTTTGATGGTTCTTATTTACTTTTTTATATGTAATTGTGTTTCTTGTAATTGCGCTACTTATGCAAGCGCCTCCTATGTTTTAAAATTAAAATAAATAAAATATCTAATTATGTTTTTATGATTTTATTTTATAGAAAGAACAACAAAATGGCAACCATCGAGAAGCTCCAATTCCCGGTCTTAGATATCACTGGAGCTAACTTCATATCTTGGACTACCAATGTCGAATTACATCTGCAGTCTTATGGGTTAACTGAAACCATAAAAGAGAATAATAAATCGACGGACCAAGAAAAGGTAAAATCGGTGATCTTCCTTAGAAGACACCTTGATGAAAATTTCATATATGACTATGCACACATGAGAGACCCCAAAGAGTTGTGGAAGTCCCTGAAGGATCGATTTGATCATCAAAGGGACATAACTCTCCCACTTGCTCGGGATGAATGGCAAAGTCTAAGATTCCAAGACTTTGACAAGGTGATGAATTACAATTCAGCCATGATGGGAATTGTCGCCAAGCTGAGATATTGTGGTTAAACCATCACGGAATCTCAGATGCTTGAAAAAACGTACACAACGTTCCACAAGAATCACATCACTCTGCAGCAACAATATAGGTTGCATGGATACACCAAATTCTCAGATTTGATTGTGGCGCTCTTAATAGCTGAAAAGAATAATGAGCTCCTTATCAAGAATCACATGTCTCGACCCACCGGATCAAAGCACTCCCTGAGGTTAATGCATTGGATGTTTAAAATCCGGTGAGAGAAAATAGAGCTTTTCGAGGATGCGGTCATCGCAACTATCGCGGACGCGGGAGAAGCTATAACCCTCAAAGCAGGAAGTCATACCAATGAATTCGCTCTGAACAGAGTCCGAAAGGAAAAGAAATCCAAGCAAAAACCACCCAAAAACGTGAGAGTGCTTGTTTCAGATGTGGCACTAAGGGACATTAGTCTCAGCTATGCCGAACCCCTGCACATCTTTGTGCTCTGTACAAAGAATCCGCTAAGGGCAAAGGAAAGGAAGTGAACCTTGCAGAACATTCTTAGGGTACAACCCACCTTGAGGCTGCTGATTTCGCAGACGATCCTGATGAAGATGTCCTTGCAGAAACTAAAATACTTGTCTTATGAAACTCGAATTTCCGACAATTATGCCATAAATAAGTCTGATGTTTGTTTGAAATTTCTCATATTTGTGTGCTTCTATTACCTATCTTGTATAATTATTGTGTGCTTTATGAATAAAATTGTTTTCAATTTCTATTAACCGATTATATTTATTTCACACAGAACCAAATGGATCACATTACAAGTGGAACATTATCTAAGCCAAATCATAGAGACATTTGCATACCAGATAGTGGAACAACGCACACTATTCTGAAACATAAAAAATATTTCTCTAATCTGAAATCAACAAAAGTTATTGTTAGTACAATATCAGGTCTGATATCTTGTGTTTTTATGTGGTTTTAAAGCTTAATTCTTCATTGTTTTGTGCATATTCATGAGCATTTAGGTTGTTTAGGTTGCATTTTGCATCAAGCTTGGTATCTCAGGTGTTGGAGTACTACTTTGGAGCCAAATAAGTCAAGAATTAGCAATATAATGGAAGACACACATTTGGATGCACACAAGATGATTGATGATTCAGAACCAGTCTACAGTCCCTCAAAGATCGACTCGTATGAAGACCTTGCCTTGGGATTTAGCTCCAGATTTCTTCATCAAAGTTATTGGAAATTGAGTACGCTTTGCAATGGATATGATTTCAGGCCAATCAGATGTCCGTGTAAAGAGTTATACCTGTTTTAGTGAATGTATATACAGCCAGAGTGAAGACTGGAGCCACAGGACAAAAGGATCGACCATTTGGTCGATCGTGTGGTCGATCAACTCATCCCCAGAATTGAAAGGACTTCAGACTTCAATAATCGACCATTTGGTCGATCATAGGGTCGATCAACTTGTGCTGGACTTGACCAGACTTGCGAGACTTGACCGATCGACCAAGCAATCGACCAATGGTCGATCAAATGTTATTTTTGGAACCAAAAACCGGTTTGTTCCGGTTTTCTCTGATTTGTTTTGTTCCAATCCAGTTTTTTCCGGTTTAGTTTCCTAGTTTTCTATAAATACACTAACTCCTCATTAGGAGAGATGATCTTTTGTTTTAGCAATTTTTAGGGTTTTTAAGCTTGACTTTTATGGGTTTGTTGAATCTTTTGTTAAATTTGAAGTTTTTAATAGTAATTACTCTTTTATCTTCTCTAATCTACAATCTCTAATTATGATTTCACAAAGATCAAACCTCTACCTTTGTGTGATCATAACTATGAGTGAGTAGATATTTTGGGACTTTGGGCTTGGTAGATTAGGGAGATAGATGATTGATCTTTGATGTCTAGGGCTTTATTTAGGTGATTCCTTTCTTGTTTGGTGATTATAAAGCTAGATAACCTTGATCAATCTTGAATCTAGACATTAGGATTTCCATGTCCATAAGATGTTTGATGAAATTCCTGAACCAAACTATTCAAGAGCTTTGCATGACTTGCCAATGGAAATTGATGATTAGGGTGTTTAGTGGTATAAAGACTTGATTTTAATGCCTGCTTATCTTGTGATTGCCTTTGGAAATTGTTGATGACTGCTTGATTAGCATAGGATCTTTATCATGGAAGTGAACTGATTTGCATTAGTGTTCTTAGCCTAAGGATTGTTTTGAATTGTTTGCTTAGACATCTAGAATTGATTAACTATTTTCCAAGTCATTAACGTTGCCCAAGGTTCATTTGTTTCATCTTGATTTTAAAACTGTTCTTAGTTGTGTGATTGCTTGCATTGAGTTTGTTTGTTTGCTTTATTTAAAGTTGCTTCTAGCTAGTTAATACATAAAACAAACCCCTTTCTCATTAGCTTAGATTAAGCATTCATGTGTATTCCTAGTGTGTTGATCATTGCAAACTGAGGTTCGATAATTTAATTGATAAAAGTACAACATCAATTTGGCGCCGTTGCCCATTTGCATTCAATTTGACCATTAGGATTTCAAATTTGCTTGAGCCTATTCATTTACTTTACATTATTACTTATTTGGTTTGCTTTGGTGTTTTGAATTCTCTTTTGCAAGGTGTATGAACTTGAGAAGTCAAGGCCAAGCCAATTTATTTGAGCCTGTTGAAGACATTCACCGTTTTGAAAGAGAGAACCACCGTTTATCCCACCAAGCTATGGAGAACAACCCTCCTCCTGCTGCTGGTCATAATGGAAATGACCAACACAATGATGACCAAGCTCCTCTCCATCCTCCAAGACAACCAAGAGTCATTGGAACTTTCGATCAACCAAACATTCATGGGAACCGCATGGGAATTGGAGCACCTCTTGTTGAGAACAATAACTATGAGATCAAGTACAGTCTTATCAACATGGTGTAGAGCTCAAAGTTTCATGGTTTGCCTATGGAAGACCCTCTTGACCACTTTGATCAGTTTGATATGATGTGTGGGATAGTAAAAATCAATGGTATCTTNATGGAAGACCCTCTTGACCACTTGGATCAGTTTGATATGATGTGTGGGATAGTAAAAATCAATGGTATCTTTGAAGATGCATTCAAGCTCCGCCTCTTTCCGTTTTCTCTTGGAGATAGAGCTAGGACTTAGGAGAAGAACCTACCAGTGGGATCAGTCACCTCTTGGGATCAATGCAAGAGAGCTTTCCTATCCAAGTTTTTTCTCTACTACAAGAACAGCAAGTGATAACAGGATTTTCACCCAGGGTATCAATTCCCTATGCAGTTGTATTACAAAGGGTTATCAATCCCAATGGTTGTTATGCTATCAGATAAGATGCAATCAGAAGCAAGCAAGTCAAGCCAAGCAATAGTGGGTTTTGTCTAACAATACTAAGATAATAAAAGAAAAGAATATAAAAAAGAAACCACACGACCTAAGCACTCGATGCAAGCATTCAAGTACAGGATCGGGTGGGGTGATCGAGTAAACAAGGAAGGTATGAACAACTCGAGGGGTTACTCAAAGCAGGTGATCGTGTACATATTCGGGTAAGGGATCGAGTGATGAATAAAAATGCAAATAATTAAAATACGAAAGCTTCTAAGGATGGGC
The DNA here is from genome assembly GCF_000633955.1 of Camelina sativa. Classification (NCBI taxonomy): domain Eukaryota; kingdom Viridiplantae; phylum Streptophyta; class Magnoliopsida; order Brassicales; family Brassicaceae; genus Camelina; species Camelina sativa. The sequence continues at coordinate 47 of NW_010922627.1, read as the reverse complement.
TAATCGACTCCTAAGTGTTCCTGACCAATACAGATGTCTTACATGCC
>NW_010922626.1:5155-5278 GCF_000633955.1 Camelina sativa | reverse complement strand
TCAGGTGAAGGTGAGTCAGCTTCGAGTTCAGGAGATAGTTCAACGAGGAAGTCTGCGAGAACTTGTGACTTAGCGCAGGTGCGGTTTTTGTACTCAATGTCGTATCCGCTTAACTCAACTGCC
>NW_010922626.1:0-647 GCF_000633955.1 Camelina sativa | reverse complement strand
ATGAAGGGGTAAGGTGGTGATGTGGTCCTCAGAAGTTCTGTCGGAGAATGGATGAATGGTGCATGTCGCTGACATTTTTCACACTTGTTTGCGAATGCAGTACAATCGGCAACCATAGTCGGCCAGAAATGGCCGTTGCGACGAATTCGAAGTGCCAATGCTCGCCCCCCCGAGTGGTTACCTCCAGCGCCTTCGTGGACCTCTCGCATGATGTCATTGACGTCCTTTGTATTAACACAGATGAGAAGTGCGCCATTGACCTCCCAACGGAACAAGCTACCATCCAACAGCGTGTAATGTGCGCTCTTGACGCGAAGACGTCGTGCTTCCCACTTGTCTTTTGGCATGATCCCATCCGCAATGAATGCTATAATCTCAGTTTGCCAATCTTCTTGTCTTTTGGAGGCAGGTGGTGCAGGTATGGTGGTAACTGGAGGCGCCGGGGTTGGAATGGGCGTGGCGTTAGTGTTTGCGTTTGTGACCGCTGAGGCTGATCTCGTGACTGCCAAGACGATTGCCGAGCTAGCGCTCGGGTTTGCTGATGCTTCTGTTGAGAGTGCGGCTTCAATGAGTTCGATGTCAATACTTGGTTGGTCAATACTTTCTACCGGAATTACTCGGCGGAGGTCTGGGTCCGATGTTGAGGC
>NW_010922625.1:1620-5286 GCF_000633955.1 Camelina sativa | reverse complement strand
CCCAAACGCCAGATCTTGTTCACAATCATGTGAATTTTTCCGACATGAGGTGCTTTCTCTGTTAAAAAATTACCAATAACAATATCCTCCCATAAAGGTTTTGCATCCGCAAAAACCTCCTTTGGGACGGTGACTTTCTCCTTGCCATCAACTGCATCAACCACAAACCTCTGCTGAGTGAAAACATGTTTCTTCGCAACTTGGACCCACGACTTTTTGGCCAAAGGAGGAACTGTAGTCGCGGAGGATACCCCTTGACTCGAACCCACCCTTTGCTCCGATGAACCCTCCCCTGATTCCTTCTGCAGAAGCAGGGCGCCCTGTTCCTGCTCTCCCTCTAAACCATCCAACGTAATAGTCTGATCATTCTCAACCAAAACCGGTTTTGAAATAATCTTTTCTGGCACCAGAGCCTCACCGGAGTGCTCTGGAGGAACCGGCGACAGTGGCATGCGTGCAGAACCCGTAACAAACCCTAATCGCTCTAAAAATCGCCTGCCACGTCAGCAGGAAAAAATTGGCCTAATTTCCCAAATATTAAAATCCCTCCCTGAAATTTTTATCGGATCGTGGATATCACAAAAATCTATATATGTATTCATTCCAAAACAACATTGTATAATTATAAATTATGTTGCATTGGTGATTGGTCAGGTCTAGAGATTCAAAGTCCACAAGAAGAAGGGTCGAGATGGATTGGAGTAGAGCCAATAGAAGGTAGTCTCGTTATCATAATGGGAGATTTATCGCATATCATATCCAATGGACAGTTCAGAACAACGATGCACCGTGCGGTGGTAAACAAGACGCACCACCGTGTCTCAGCCGCTTATTTCGCCGGCCCACCAAAAAATCTTCAGATCGGGCCGTTGGCATGCGACAAGAACCATCCTCCAATTTACCGGCGTTTGCTATGGGAAGAGTACCTTGCAGCCAAAGCAACACACTTTAATAGAGCCTTGACTTTGTTCCGTTGCTGACTTAAAAATTTAACTAACTTCTACTTTGGCTTATTTGTTTATTAATTTGCGTTGTTGCATTTATAAATTAAGTGTATTTTTTTTTTCGTTTCCTAGTTTCCTAGTTAAATTTTAATTTCTTCAATAAAAGTTTTGTTTTTTTCGTAGTATTGTTATATTATGGTCAATGTTTTGGTTTCAGTGATTAAAAACCAATCTTCAACGTGAAGTTAAGAATTGTTTTTCGTAGTTAATACTTTCAGATTTTCGTAGTATTGTTTTTTTCAGTGATTAAGAGCATCTCCATTGGTTGATGGTTAACAAGTTGCTTAATAAGTTTTTTTATTATAACTTTAGAAAAAACTCAAAAAAGTGAAGTTAAGAATTTTATTAAGAAACTGTTAAATTTCTTAGTCCAATGGTAGATCCTAAAGAAAATCTGAAAGTATTAACTGCAGTTTTTAAAACCAAAACCTTTAGTTTTTAAAACAGAATCTGAAACTTCAAAACTGATATCTTATGTTTTTATGTAATTTTAGAGCTTAATTCTTCATTGTTTTGTGCATATTCATGAGCATTTAGGTTGTTTAGGTTGCATTTTGTATCAAGTTTGTTATCTCAGATGATCGAGATGTACAAGGAAAGTGTGCTTTGGAGCCAAATAAGTCAATAATTAGCAATATAATGGAAGACACACATTTGGATGCACACAAGATGATTGATGATTCGGAACCAGTTTGCAGTCCCTCAAAGATCGACTCGTATGAAGAACTTTTCTTGGGATTTAGCTCCAGAGTTCTTCATCTAAGTTATTGTAAATTGAGTAAGCTTTCCAATGGAGGTGATTTCAGGCCAATCAGATGTGCGTGTAATGAGTTATACCTGTTTGAGTGAACGTATATACAGCCAGAGTGAACACAGGAGCCACACGCGGCCAAGAGCAGCGGCCAAACGGTGGCCGAGTGAAGACCAGCGGCCATCCCAATCGTTTAAGAGCTGGCCGATGGAGTTCAGTAAGAGGAAGATCGTTTGGAGCAGCGGCCAAGAACAGCGGCCAAACGGTGGCCGAGTGAAGAGTAGACGTGCACTGATCGTTTGGACCAGCGGCCAACACCAGCGGCCAAAGCATGGCCGTGTGAGACCAGCGGTCAGGACCAGCGGCCAAAGCATGGCCGTGTGAGACCATCACCACACTTGTTTTAGTTTTGATCCGGGTTTGACCCGGTTTGAACTGGGTTGACCCGACTCCCTTTTATTTTGCTATAAATACTTTAACCCTATTAAGGGGAGATTGATCTCTGATCTTTTGGTTATCTCTTGTTTAGCAGCCACTTAGGATTCTTAAGCTTATTTACTCTTGGTTTGTTGAATGATTGAGTACTTCTAAGTTTTTAATAGCAATTTCTCTTTCAAATCTCTTAATCTATAATCTCTTATTATGATTTCACAACGATCAAACTCTTTCCTTTGTGTGATCATGATGATGAGTGAGTAGATCATTAGAACTTTGGGGTAGGTAGATTAGGGAGATAAATGATTGATCTTTGATGTCTAGAGCCTTATTTATGTGTTTCCTATCTTGTTTAGTGTTAATAATGCTGGAAAGCCTTGATCAAGCTTGAATCTAGACATTAGGATTTCCATTGCCCAGAAGATGTTTGATGAAATTCCTGAACCAAACTATTCAAGGGCTTTGCACTCCTAGCCAATGGAAATTGATGATTAGGGTGCTTAGTGGTATTAAGACTTGTTCTTAATGCATGCTAGCTTTGTGATTGCCTTTGGAAAAAGTTGATTATCACTTGATTATCATAGGAATCTCTACCATGGAAATGGATTGATTTGCATTAGTGTTCTTAGCCATAGGATTGTTCTTGATTATTGCCTGGACATCTAGGATTGGTTAGCTATCTTCCAAGTCAATTATCTTGCCCAAGGTTCACTTGTTTAATTTTGATTTAAAGTTTGTTGTTAGTTGTGTTATGTTTTTTCTTTGATTTGTTTTGCTAGTTAAGACTGTTACAACAAACTAATTCCTGTTAAGAATAGATTAAGTAACTTTGTGTATTCTTAGTGAGTGATTAATGCAGATTGTGGATTGATAATTTAATTGACTGAAATATACTACATCAAAAACCAAACCTGCAATTTCACATCTTATAGATACAAATCATGCAGTTTTAAAAACCAAAACCTTAAAGTTTTCAAAACAGAACATGCAGGAACACTTATTCATAGGGAGAATCATGTTTCTGATAACTTTATCTTGACTAAACTCACTCACTGTCAACTCATTATGAGTGTAATCCTAAAAGAGTGGCAAATAACAAGATCACGCATAACAAATTAACCACTTGAAAGTTAAAAATTAGCAACACATGTTCCATAACTCTCAAATCAATAAATGCTAAGTAATTACATGAACAAACATTTGACTAACTTCTGGAGAAGTAATGAAATCACCTTAAGCTCCAGATACATCATGATTCAGGTAGAATCGTGCTTTAGGATTAGTCAAAACTGTTGGAGTAAGCTTGAAGAAAGCTTAAAATGGTAACTAGTCCTAGTTCTATCACAGTTGTGATATTAAAGAGATAAGGATCAAATGTCTAGGAGTTGTCTAGATATGTGAGGATTCCTATTAGGATTAGGATTAGCAAAGTGGTATATAAGGATGTGTTGGGATGTGACACAACTTATAAGGTTT
>NW_010922625.1:0-1087 GCF_000633955.1 Camelina sativa | reverse complement strand
CAAAGTGGTATATAAGGATGTGTTGGGATGTGACACAACTTATAAGGTTTGAGAGAGAAAAAGAGATTGAGAGCTTGAGTTTTTGAGAGAGTTTTCTTAAGCTAATATAAAGGAGATATACTTTATATAAATCTTGTGTTCTTAAAGCAAACCTTTTCTATATTTGGTATCAGAGCTTTGCTCGATCATCAAAGGAATCATGTCCGAACTCGCACTACCACCACCACCACTCAAGGAAGGAGGAAGCTCTTCTTCTATTGTCTGTCCTATGCTTAATGCAAACAACTATACTGTATGGGCGATGAAGATGAAACTTGCACTCAAGGTTCATAAAGTCTGGGATGCCATAGAAGCAACAACCGAACAAGCCAACGAGGATCAGAACAACATAGCCATGGCCTTGCTATTTCAATCAATATCGGAGAATTTAACTTCGCAAGTTGGAGATCATGGTACGGCAAAGAAAATTTGGGAAGCAATTCGAGCTAGAAACGTTGGAGCAGAACGTGTTAGAGAAGCAAGACTGCAAAATTTAATGGCTGAGTTTGATCGCTTGAAGATGCAGGAATCTGAGAGAATTGATGACTTTGTTGGAAAACTTGCTGCAATTGGATCGAAGTCAGCTGCGCTAGGAAAAACCATAGAAGAACCAAAGATTGTTAAGAAATTTCTTAACAGTCTTCCTCGCAGAAAATTCATCCATATAGTTGCTTCTTTAGAAAAAGTTTTGGATTTAAATACAGTGAGTTTTGAGGATGTTGTTGGTCATCTAAAAACCTATGAAGAACGAATCAATGTCGAGGAAGAATCTCAGGAGGAACAGAGCAAGTTGATGTATGCAAACACAAATCAACAAACGAATCAAAACCAGCAGTACAAGGACTACAATGGAGATTTTGGAGGTTACAGAGGAAGAGGTCGTGGAGGTAGGTTTGGAAACAGAGGACGAGGAAGAGGACGTTTTGGAGGAAGAGATATGTCACAAGTTGTTTGTTTTAGATGCGATCAAACTGGTCATATGACTTTTAATTGTCCAGATTGACTACTTAAGCTGCAAGAGACACAAGAAACGGACAACAAAGACACG
>NW_010922624.1:4955-5296 GCF_000633955.1 Camelina sativa | reverse complement strand
TTAGACACCACTTTTACCCATTTTGTCCCGAAATATGCTTAAACAGAGAAAACATGCTAAAACCGAGAGAAAACATTTATTCCAAGCAGTAAACAGCTATGTTCCTCTTTCTAGGGTCAAAATATGTAACAATCCAATGCATTTGACTAATTATAAGAGTTTGGGTTGATTTTGGAGTGTTTAGACAACACTTAAACCCATTTTATCCCAAAACAGGCTTAAACCAAGAAAACATGCTAAAACCGAGAGGAAACATTGATTTGAAGCAGTAAACAGCTATGTTGCTCTTTCTAGGGTCAAAATATGTAACAATCCAATGCATTTGACTAATTATAAGATTT
>NW_010922624.1:0-2886 GCF_000633955.1 Camelina sativa | reverse complement strand
TTAGAAACAAATCAACTTGATATTTGGCTTAACTTGAATGCATTGATCACATCTTGACTGCTTACATATCACACTCTTTATGGATTGACATCCTTTATGCTACAACATCATAAGGGAATTGAAACACCTTGCATTACATTCTGATCATTCATACTTATGTTTGTTTGTTTGATTGCATCATTCATTCATTCATAAGTAGATACTTGAAAAAGTTTTTGTTTCAATTGGCGCCGTTGCCATTAGGGTGTTTATATGTTCCAGTCGAGATTTCATTGTTTCAAGATTAAGCTATGTTACTTTTGATTCTATTACTCACCTCTCTCTTGTTCTGGTGTTGTGTTTTCATTCTCAAGTACCACTCGACTAGGCACTCGGCCGAGTACCTCAATGCAAACGGTCGAGTGCTTGTTCGAGCACCTGGTCGAGCACTTGTTCAGAGTCTAAAAAAAACAGAAGAAGAGGTGGAAATGGAACTACAACAGGATCAGATTGAACCTCCAAGTAGAAGGAAGATTGGTGATAGTGATGCTCCCACTACTCATAATCAGAGATATGGGATAATGCCTCCTCCTGTCCACAACACAACCTTCACAATCAAGACTAGTTTGATCTCAATGGTTCAGAGCAACAGATTTTATGGACTGCCTAGTGAAGACCCCCTTGCACATCTTGATGAGTTTGATAGGCTCTGTAGCCTTACCAATATCAATGGAGTTAGTGAGGATGCCTTGAAGCTGAGGTTGTTTCCTTTTTCTCTAGGAGATAAAGCACATCAGTGGGAGAAGACTCTACATTCTGGAAAAATCACCTCTTGGGTTGATTGTAAGAAAGTCTTCCTTGCAAAATACTTCACTAGTTCAAGGACTGCACATTTGAGGAATGCCATTTCAGGATTTCTCCAACAAAATGGTGAATCTTTCAGTGAAGCATGGGAGCGCTTCAAAGGCTACCAGAGACAATGCCCACATCATGGATTCAACAATGAATATTTGTTGTGTACTTTGTATAGAGGTGTTCTTCCCAAGATCAGGATGCTCCTAGACACAGCCTCCAATGGAAGCTTCATGAATAAAGATGTAGATGAAGGTTGGGACTTAGTAGAGAACTTTGCTCAGTCCAATGGCAATTACAGTGAGGAATATGATAGAAGCTTAAGAGAAGGTGTTGCTTATGAGGAAGGGCATATAAAGGAACTACAAGCCTTAGATGAGAAGCTTGAGAAGCTAGATAAACTACTTCTAACCCAACAAAAGCAAGTACCTGTTGTTTGTGATGATGAGAAGTTTATGGTTCAAGTCTATCCTCCACAACAACTCCAACAAGCTCCTGCTCTAGATCAAGAGATGAAGAGTATGCTTCAACAACTGCTACAAGGCCAAGCTATTGGAGATATGGAAAAAAGTACTAAGCTCACAGAGATGAAAAACAAGATAGACTCCACATATGGTGCCCTTAATATCAAGATTGAAGCTTTAACTTGCAGAATCCTTCACCTTGAGAGCAAGAGTGAATCTTCTTCTTCTAGACAACTCAATGGGACATCAATTGACAATCTAAAGGAGTATGCCACTGCCCAAGCTATCTCTCTCAAAGAACTACCTTCAAAGCTCACTGAGGACAGTGACAACCAAGTTGGGGAGAATTTTCTTCAACCAGAGCTGCAGAATGAGAAGAGAACTGAGCTTGAGACACAACTCGACCATACACTCGACCATGCACACGGTCGAGTGCCTGTTCGAGTGGCTGTTCGAGTCATTGCTCAAGAATCTAGCAAGCCGGTTCGGTTCATTCCACCTCCCTATCAACCACCTCTGCCATTTCCAGGACGGTTTAAAGAGCAAATGCTGAAAAAGTACAAGGCTTCTATTGATCAGCAAGAAGTGATGGTCTTGAGTCATGAACCTTTGTTAGAAGATGCTGAAATGAAGGATAAGCCACAAGTGAAAGAGCTTGAGCAGAAGAAGCCAACTATTGATGGACAGACCTTCAGGATTAAAGAGAAAAGTCATGAAACTGAGTCTGAAATCTTTGAAGGTGTGAATGGGGTAAAAAGAGAAAACTCGACCTACTGCTCGGCCTACCACTCGACCGAGCACATTAAGTCACTCGACCGAGTGGTACCAAGTCACCCAAAATGCCCAGACTTCATCCCCAAGCTTCACCAACAACAAGAGCCAAGAAATCCTTCCTCTGATGGTTTGTCTGAGCTTCAAACTGTCAACATTCTGCATGATTCAGTGATGGAGTTAACAACTAAGGATGAGGAGATAAGGGGTAAAATTAAGAAGCTTCATGGTAGAGTGAGAAGTTCCTCTCCAAAGAAAGCAAGGCAAGGTCTGAGTATTATTAGCAGACACAGTTCTTTTAACATTGACCCAGGAATAAGAGGAGCAATGCAATCTCTAAGAACTGAGGGGACTTCACCATCTCTTTATCACCCTTCCAAAGCATAAGAAGTATGCAAAGTCAAGCTTAGAGACTTTAAACAAGCTCACTTGGGAGGAAGTCCCAAAGGTATCCTTGTACATATTGGTTTAAGTTTCTTGTTATTTTGATCTTGTTTTCTTTAGCATTATGGTTCAGGTACTTGGTAACACTTTCATAAATGAATCCCACCCTCAGCCCATCCCAAGTAATACTCGAACTCTCTTTGTCTATACAATTGCATTTCTTGTTTTTATGATGTTTCTTGATTCTTAATATTGATCAATAAGACACTCGAGACTTGAAGCTGTCCGTACGGCCGTCCGTACGCCCGTCCGTACACTTACCAATAAGGCCGAGATATATCAAATGAAATGAGAAGAGGCGAGGCTGGAGGATAAGGTCACGGGTCGCATCCCTTAAGGAAACCAAGTCATGTCACTATCATCCTTGGGATCTACC
>NW_010922623.1:0-5300 GCF_000633955.1 Camelina sativa | reverse complement strand
TTTGCTCTAGTAGCCTCCCAATTTATCTCAAATCTACATCAATTGCTCATTCTATTCAAACCAAGAAACTAAACCTTTTTGAACTGATTAATGGTTATTACGTAACCAAAAGAGCAAGAAAAAGAAGTAAACATACTGAGTAATTGATGTAGCATCTCCATATGTCTTTACCTTACGCTCTACGTTAGTGTTTTAGTTATTGGTTTGCTGGGTTTTGGTTTATTATTTCCTTTTAGTTTTATCGTATAATTTCCATATTTCTAAAGAGATTAGGTCTAAGGGTTTTGGTGTTTCTCATTCCTATATTCTTATAAATAGGAATCGACTTATATTGTCGCAGCAGTTTTGATATTTTTATAAAGAAAACAGAGAGCTTTCTCTCAAAACCATATCGTGTCTTCTAGCTCTGTTAGCTTGAATTCACACCTCACGAATTCTGATCTTGTTGATCAACGAATTCAATTCGTTTACTGTTATATCCGCTGCAACAGTTGGTATCAGAGACGAATCGATCTCATCATGCCTCCTAAGAAGAGTCTTCAACAACAACAACACGAAGAACAGTTGGAATTGATGAGGGATATGTTCTCGGAATTCAATCACAGGATGCATGAAGTACTACGTAACACTGTTGAGACTACAGTCCGATCCGTACTTCGAGCTCAACAACAGCCAGGTGTGTTGCCTCAAGGTGAAGAACATCGAGAAGGGGATTTTGGTGATGTTGATGATGATAACTTTGTGGATGCTATTCTGTTTGCGCAACTGCACGAGCAACCAAGACGAGATATGATTGTAGCTTCGTTGGGAATCGGGATTCAAAAACTAGACCTACCCGACTTTCATGGCAGCCTGCAACCCAAGGAGCTTCTTGATTGGATTAGTTCAGTGGAGGAGCTTCTGGATTTTAAACAAGTTCCTAATGACATGCGTGTTCCGTTAGTAGCTACACGTTTCAAAGGGCAAGCATCTGCTTGGTGGCAACAATTAAAAGATAAACGACGCCGTGAAGGAAAAGAAAAGATCACCTCCTGGCAAAAACTCATAAAGAAGATGAAGGAGGCGTTTCTTCCTTTCAATTATGGTCGTACAATGTATACACGACTCCAAAATCTACGACAAGGGAATAAGTCAGTAGACGAATTCGCAACTGAAATTTTTTCTCTCTTAACACGGAATTCACTTGCTGAATCAACTGATCAACTCGTGTCTAGATTTATTGGAGGACTCCGACCACAGATACTAAACACACTTCTCCAGATTTTCCTGTTTCCGTGTCAGAGGCTCACCAGCGCGCATTTTTAATCGAACAACAACCTCGCTTTGCATCATCTAGTTGGTCTCAAGGGTCTATGCGCACTCGTACGGAGCTGAATGTTGTTACTCCTAAACAGGGGTTGGATTCAAATCTGCAACCTATGGGTTCAGGGAAGTCCGATGGTTCTGACGTTAAGCGTATTTCCAATGCCCGTTGTTTTGGTTGTGGTGAACAAGGCCATCGTCAGTCTTCTTGTCCTCAACAAACTCGTCGTGGTCTTTTTATTGAAGATGAGCCTGCAATTTATGATGACGGGAGTGTTGATGAAGTAGTGGGTGGAGAAGAAGAAGTTTTTGGTGACAAAGGGTTAGCATTAGTGTTTCGCAGAACCTGTTTGTTACCACAAAGTCCGGAAGAATCATGGCTTCGCACAAATATTTTTCGATCAACTTGTACAATTCGAGGAAAATTTTGCAAGCTGATTATTGATTCAGGTAGTTGTACCAACATTATTTCTGAGGAAGCAGTGCAAAAATTGGATTTATTTACCGAGCCTCACCCATGTCCTTATCGGTTAGCGTGGTTAAATTCTACCTCCGAGATACGAATTTCAAGACGTTGTCATGTTCCTTTCTCTATTGGTGTTAACTACAAGGATATGGTCTGTTGTGATATTCTACCTATGGACGCTTGTCATATCCTTCTTGGTCGGCCTTGGCAGTATGATAGACGTGTATATCATGATGGATTTACTAACACGTATGCTTTTACTTTTGAAGACAAAAAGATTAAATTGCTTCCAGTTCAAGATTCCACAGACACACTTACACCTCAAATTGAATCAGCTCCATCCGTGCGTGATGTTGTTGTTTCCAAGCCTGCTTTGTTTTTGCGACCATTTGAGTTTGAAGAAGAGATTCGTACGACCGGGATTGCTTTTGTGTTAGTTGTTTCCCAAGAAAAAAATGTCTCTGTTGTGGCAGCTCCAAGTGATTTTCGTGACATTCTCTCCAACTTTAAAGATGTATTTCCTGATGATCTTCCTCTGGGTTTGCCTCCTCTAAGAGATATTCAACATTGTATCGATCTCGCACCTAATTTTGTGCTTCCCAATAGACCGCATTATCATATGAGCCCTCAAAAACACGACGAACTACGTCGTCAAGTGGAGGAATTATTGGCTAAAGGATATTTACGAGAGAATCTGAGTCCGTGTGCGGTGCCAGCGTTACTTATTCCCAAGAAAGATGGGTCATGGCGTATGTGTGTTGATAGTCGTGCTATCAACAAGATCACAATACGGTACCGTTTTCCTATTCCGCGACTCGATGATTTACTTGACCAAATTGGCAAGGCATCTATATTTACTAAACTCGATCTTCGAAGTGGTTATCACCAAATTTGTGTGCGTCCCGGTGATGAGTGGAAAACTGCATTTAAAATTCGAGAAGGCTTATTTGAGTGGTTTGTCATGCCTTTTGGGTTATCAAACGCGCCTAGCACGTTCGTGCGTGTCATGATACAAGCTCTTCGGCCTTTTATTGGTCGTTGTGTTGTGGTTTATTTTGATGACATACTAATTTTTAGTTCATCTATTGCTGAACACTTATCACATTTGAATGACGTGTTGTTGGTGTTACGTAAGGAAAAATTATTTGCCACGACTAAGAAGTGTGTCTTTGGTGCGTCAGAAGTACTTTTTCTTGGATATATTGTCTCTTATCGTGGTTTAGAGGTGCGTCAGCTGTTCGTTCTTGGCCTACTCCTCGAACTATTACCGAAGTGCGCAGTTTTCACGGTTTGGCTTCGTTTTATCGACGTTTTGTGGCTCATTTTAGCAGCATCATGGCTCCTCTTACAAGATTGTATGAAGGGATCAACGTTTCGCTGGACGCCGGAAGCTGAAACTGCTTTTCAAACTGTTAAGGATCATCTCACTTCTGCACTAGTACTTGTTCTTCCAAATTTTGATATGGATTTTGAGTTACATTGTGACGCATCCAAGGCTGGAATTGGTGCCGTTTTAAGTCAAGAAAACCGTCCCATTGCTTTTTTTAGTGAGAAAATTGCTGGTTCTCGTGGTTGTTACAGCACTTATGTGGCTGCTGACTTCTCGACACCCCGGGAGACCTGATGTAGCATCTCCATATGTCTTTACCTTAGGCTCTACGTTAGTGTTTTAATTATTGGTTTGCTGGGTTTTGGTTTGTTATTTCCTTTTAGTTTTATCGTATAATTTTCATATTTCTAAAGAGATTAGGTCTAAGGGTTTTGGTGTTTTTCGTTCTTATATTCTTATAAATAGGAATCGACTTATATTGTAGCAGCAGTTTTGATATTTTTATAAAGAAAACAGAGAGATTTCTCTCAAAACCCTATTGTGTCTTCTAGCTCTGTTAGCTTGAATTCACACCTCACGAATTCTGATCCTGTTGATCACGATTTCAATTCGTTTACTGTTATATCCGCTGCAACAGTAATCAATGGTGAAAGGATCAATCTCATCAAAGTAAGGCAACACAGCCATGGCTGAGTAGGCAGGATGAATGAATCCAACAATCAAACTGCACAAAGCAACCAAAAATCAACACAACATATATATAAAAAATGACCTGTCACCAACACCAAAATCAAAACACGATTAGAAGACAAAAGGGGGAGAATAAAACACACCAAAATGTTTTTTTGCCTCTGAATGACACAGTTCCCCAGATAACTTGATGAGTAAGGTCCCCTGCCACTTGGGCATTTAGTGGTTAGATGATCAAAACGCTTTCACTTTACCATAAAATTTTGGTCATGCAAATCTTCCAACTCCAGGGATGCGAAATCTTGACTCTATAAATTCTAATCAAAATATAAGTCCATCAATACATGCGACTAAATTTGTGTTCAAATTAATGCCACATTTGCTCGCATGTGACATATAAGATCAAGATAACTATCTTGTAAATCGGGAAAGAAACGAATAAACATTGCAAATCAAACACAAACAAGTATTTTGAAGTCTTTACATACTTAGCAGAAAAAAATATATAGTACTTTGAAGATGTTATAGCCAAGACAAAATTATGTGGTTTGTCGTTCCACCCTCGCATGCTTAGATAAATTTATCGGCTAATTATTAAATAAAAATAAAAGTTATCAACTTATCTCTGTCCACTCCGGTAAAGCTATCCTGAGGCATATAGGTAAAAATTAGTGAGTTGTGTTGGAAATCGTAGTGAAATAGTATGTATATCATATGGATATAGCCATTAGTTACTAATATGTATAGAATGTTCTAAAAGTTTTTAAAATATTTGGTTTTCCCAAGTCGAACCTTAACTGTATCTGTAATCTCTATATATATCTCATCACTTGTTGATATGGGATATACGATCACAATTCACAAACTTTTTTGCCCACAACAAGTTATTAGCATGAAATCCTAGACTCGTGAACATCAATGTTGATAGTAGGTTAGTTCATGAGTCTAGGATTTCATACTGATAACATATTGCGAAAAAAGTTTAGAAATTGTCGTCGTGTATTACTTGTTAATGATGGATATATATATGAGATACAATTTAGGGTTCACCTTGAGAACGAACTAATCTCGACTCTTCTAAAACATTCTAATGGGCCCATAATTAACACCTATGAATGATATATACATATCGTTCATAACATAAATCAAATTTCCTCTTCCACTGATTTTAGAAGACATCAGCAGTAAGCCACTAATGATGAGAATGATGTTGGTGTTCGGCCAGCCCATATTCTCGTTTTAGCAGTGGGTCCAATATTATAAATTAAGAGGCCCAATCTGAAAGTTATTAAACCCACTTTTACAAAAAGAGTAAAATTATTTCAGCTTAGTCCAACCTTTGTGCAATAAGTTCGAATTTAGAAATCAAACTCAAAAGCCAAATTTAACAACAATATTCTAGTGCAACTGTGAATTAAATTTATTATTATTTTTTTTTTGATATGTGCAGATTCGGCTGGCGAATACTGTCATCGAATCTTTGAGTAAGATAATCAGAGTTATTGATTAGGT